>NC_056733.1:1030460614-1030540614 GCF_019279795.1 Protopterus annectens
ATTAAATATATAAAAATATTTAGTCTCATTTTTAGCAGTAATCCGGTTATATTATTTTTTTTTTTGTATCTCAAAGAATATACACTAACTAAACTAGGAAGTCTAGCAAATTGATTGCACTGTAAACCTTATTAGAGGAAATGGATTCAAGTTAATTCCATATTCCATCATATAATAAGCAAATCTTGACAGAAAATGCTAGAAGAAAAAAGTTAAGCAGAAGGCTGAGGAATGATGTAGACAAAACAATGTCAGGTAGCATAATGTATTATAAATGGAGCAGGCAAGAGAAAGGGAGATAAAAGTATAGTCCTCAGCAGGGCAGTGATGTATGTTAACATAAGAAATATTCACAGAAATACATATCAGATCTACAATTTAGTTTATAAACTGTCACGGAATGAATGAACATGCACAAAGGGTTGCATGATTTTCATCTGCAAACTGTTATACCATCCACCTGCCTACCTTTAAGGCACACTTCATTTTGTAACTTCAAAAATAGGAAGGGTACCCAGCAGATACGTTCAGTCTTCATCTGATGCATGGGTAGCCACGGCAGTACTTCTCTCTGGCTTCATGGCCCAAGAGAGATACGTCATTCAGTCCCATGGCCACGAAAACAATTGAGACTTAGAGAAACATTCATGCTACATGTGAAGAAAATCAAACTGCATAAAAGACAAAGCAGACCATTAAATGCACCAAAATATCACTAAGTTCACAAAACCAAGTGCCCCTTTCTGTGGGTATCTTGGGAGCAGTGCCTCTCTGGTTAAGTGACTTTCTTATAATTCCCTTAGTATGAAAGCAGACACTGAAGGAAACAAACCCAGGCCATTACATCAGTCTTAAGAGCACAAAATCCAGTGTGTTGCACACCAACTTATTAATTTAGAGGTATATTGTAAGACTGCAAGTTAGCGTTGAAAGCATCTGTGACAGGCGGACATTCAGTGCGTAACAGATGACACAGACCTAAGGAATGATTATTGTAAAATGACAGAAAACGTGGCTAACAGAAGAGACAAGGACTGACTAGCCAATTTATCTAAGCGAAGTGCAGTATTTATAATATGAAGATAAAGCTGGTAAAACAAGAAAAGTGCTGGTGGTCATTTATATAGCATTTTGTTAAAGAGGTATATTAATTGATGCATAAGATAGTCACAGAGGATTGATGAACTGAATTAAAGTTTGCAGATAAGTATGTGCAGAGAAGCAATATTGAGCTAGTTTTATAAGCAGCAGTAGAAACAGAATGCAAGGCTAACCATGATGCAAATATTTTAAGATGTCGAAAGTAATAGGAAGAAAATTCTAGATGCGATGTTAAGTGGTGCAACCAATTAAAAAAGTGATGCAAAGAAGCATCTGTTCTGATTTTGACTCACCCATTGCTTACTGTCACAAAATGTAACACAGTACAGTTATACACATGGTATTTATTTAAATTTATTAAAACACCAAATGGATGAAACACGGAACTCATCTTGGGGGTCCCGTTTGGTAAGAACAAGTGGCAGCCCATTAATGCAGGTTTCCTAAAACAAAACATGTAAAAAAATAGCTGGTTATGAAAGCTTTTGTCTTCAAGTACTTACGTCAGCTGAGGAGGCTAGCAAAGGTGAATATCAAACGCAACCAAAACTTTAGAAATAACATTGTGCAAGAGATGACTGGCCTTCGTAATTTTTTGAAGTTAGTTTTCATCATCATTTACTGATAGCTTTACACATTATAGTACGCCGTACTAGAAGGAATTCCATTAACAAATTGTCAGCTCGTTAGTAAGCTGAGGTTTGCTTAGCAAGGATAGCTGCTGGTCTGAATATAGTCAAAATCAGATCTACTCCGTGGGTCATTTTACTATCTAGAGCAAGAAATTAGCATCTGCCTTGTAAATGATGGAAGCAGGTGTTTTCTGTTTTTTTGAAAACCTGCTAGGTGGGAAGTTGTAGTGCATCTTTATCAACCACAATGTGCACTATAGGTTACATGGAAGTGAAACATACACCAAGAAGTGTGTCATTAAGCACAGTAGCTCATTGGCCAAGGTTTCCGTCTCATTGTTCTACAGTCCAGGGTTCAATTCTGACCTCTGGAAGTTCATCATATTGATCACTGCTGAAGTAGCCTTTGCTATGTGGGTTTATATCCTCCCCAGGATTTCATTGGCCAGCTTCAGGGCACCTTCCACATATCCAAACTCTCAAGCAGCTTCATCTGAGCTGTCTAAAAGACAAGTCTGGGCTTCAAGCCCTTCAGCACTCTCCTGCCAAACAGAGAAAGGAAGACTGAATCCTGAATCCTGAAAGGACAATTACTAGGAATGACAAAAAAAAGTCCACAACATGGCATAAAAAGCAGACACCAGAAAACAAGGGGGTGGAGGGAGGGAGTGGCTATTGCAGAAACCCTTTCCCTGTGGAAAATGAAATAGGGTTCACTCACAGTAAGGTCTTGCATCTCAGATAATCTTCTTGCAGAGGTCAGATTCATTAGTAAAATTATTTTTCATGTCAAGAACCTCAAGTCAGACAGGTTAGCTAGTTCCAATGGAGCAAGTGTTACTTCCTCTAACAAAACTAAAATCCCAAGGAGATGCCACTTGTTTACTTGGAAGCATCTTATGCAGAACCCCTTTCAAGAACATTTTCACATGAAATTACATCAGTGGAGGGTCAATGGGCAGACGTGCTGAAATGACTGATAAATTAACCTTGATAGAGGAGTAAGAAAGGCCATAGGATAGTAACTCGCACAAATATTGTAAAACCAGAGAAAAACTAGCCGTGAATGGGTGCTGGTTATGTTGTTGGCATCAACAAGAAAACCTTTTCCATTTGCTAATATATGGTTTTCTAGTAGCTGGTTTTCTTGGCTCCATTACTACCTACTCACCTACTACTCATCCTCAGTAAACAGGTGCATAAAAGACCAGATTAGCCCATATTTACAGCCAAGGCTGCTGCAGCAGTGATCATTCAAACAGCTACTGTCATGCTACGTTTAGTTACACAACTGCTCTTAAGTACCTGTGAGAAACTTGTATGTTCTCCCCTTGTCTATGTAGGTTTAGTCTAGCTACAAGGAACTTGTATGTTCTCCCTTTGTCTATGTAGGTTTAGTCTAGGTACAAGGAACTTGTATGTTCTCCCCTTGTCTATGTAGGTTTAGTCTAGGTACAAGGAACTTTTATGTTCTCCCCTTGTCTATGTAGGTTTAGTCTAGGTACAAGGAACTTGTATGTTCTCCCCTTGTCTATGTAGGTTTAGTCTAGGTACAAGGAACTTGTATGTTCTCCCCTTGTCTATGTAGGTTTAGTCTAGGTACAAGGAACTTGTATGTTCTCCCCTTGTCTATGTAGGTTTAGTCTAGATATTTTTGCCTATTTTGCTAGCTGATTACATTGTTTTTGTTGTATTTAACTGCTCCCCTTGTGGCTATAATGGCCCACAGCTGGTATAATTCACTTAATCATTTAGATTAAACATGACATGGCCTCTTAAAATTACCATATAGACATATCAATCTTCGATAGATATAATTTTCAAATAAGCTGTCCATGACTAAATATAAAACGCTCTATGGAGTTTATACTATTTTGCAAGTTTTTAATTATAGAGATGGGTTAGTTCATAAAAGCATGGTTTATGTTCCTTCTTCTATAATTCTGGACAACAGACAGTAAACGAAACTTTAACAACCTTCTTCGGACCTACTTAACCAGCTCCTGCAAGTGTACCTGTTCAGACCTAGGTTAGACCAAACATCTTACTGTCCACCATATACCTCACATAGGCTGCTTCACATATTCTGTATGCAATACTCTCAAATGCTTGCTTTAGTCTATTTGTCAAGTGTTTCACTTGATTCTAAAACTTATACCTTAAGGTATTGAAGGACTTATTAACTCCTAACTATGTTCTCCTCTAATTTGCTTTTGTAAAAAAAAAAAAAAATTTTATGTATTTTTTGAATGTTTATTTTCAAGACTAGGTTTCTGTTTTTATTAACCTTGTAGTGTACATATACCTCTATTGGCTTTTCCCAGTTAGGGGTCACCACAGCAGAACTCTGGTCCGCTAATGATTGGCTGTGGATTTTGTTTACGGTGCCGAGTTGCCAGCCCGACGCCCGGCCCAACCTTCAAAGAAGGCACACCCATTCACACACGTAGCTACCTGCATGTCTTTAGATAGGTTCATAGGTTCATACTAGGCTATCTGCCCTAGGGCATTTATAAGCCTAGCCAGAATGTGTTTGGCTTTCGCCACCCATTTTAAATTTATTTTGCTATGCCCTTTTTCGAGGTTAGTATACTGTGCCTCTGTCTAACAGTGACACAGAAGTGATACCCGGGGTAAACCTACGATCTCCCATCCACTCATCAAGATTCCTCTTGAAGAGAGTCAATGAGGGACTCTGCCTAACCTGGACTGGGATTTTATTCCAGAGTGAAGGGAGCCTCTGGGTTATGAATCTGTCCCTCCAGCATGTCCTATTTATTTCAGTGCTGAGGTTCAAGTCTCGAGCGCGTAGCTCGATGGGATTTGGATTTTCTGAGGTGCAGCATGTCCATTAATTCCGGATTGGACATGGCTTTATACGGCAGGCACAGATCGCCTCTGAACAGGTGGTATGCCACTGAGTAGAGCTGGAGTTTCTTTAACCGGGCAGCATATGGCATCTGTTTGAGCCCTTTGATCCTCTTGGTGAGGTACTTTTGGGGTCTTTCCAGTTGCTGCAGGTGTCTGGTAAGGTACATCCCAAAAGGGGCATTGTACTCAATTATGGGCCTGATGAGGGATGAGTAAAGAGGCACGATGACCTCTCCCCTGATCTAGATGTGAATCCCTTCATGATTAGGTGGGCTATATAAAATGCTTTTCTAACCACTTTGGCCACGTGGTTGTCAAATGAGAGATTGCTATCAACTTGGGTCCCCAGGTCCCTAATTACTTCTTCTGTACTTAATGGATTACCACCTATGTGGTAATTTGTGGGCACTTTGTTTTTGCCAAAGGGGATGACTATACACTTTTTGGCATTTAGCTCGAGTCCATGGCTCTGGCACCAGTTGTCTGTTTCTATGAGGCCCTTTTGGAGGATGCTTGTGTCGGCTGGAGAGTCGATTATGGCGCCCAGTTTGCAGTCATCTGTGAACTTGGTCAGCCACAGTCCTTCCGTGTTGGCCTGTACATCCGAGAAATATATACCGAACAAGAGAGGTCCCAGGACTGAGCCTTGTGGGACACCACTTGTAACTGGTTTGGAGTCTGACATGGCTCCAGCAATTCTAACCATGTGGGTTCTGTCCTTGAGCCAGTTTGCAATCCATCTAGTGACATAGGGGTTTATATTTAAGCTGGTGAGCTTATCTAGAATTCCAGAGTGGGGTATTGTATCGAAGGCTTTTGCAAGGTCCAGGTAGGCTGTGTGGACCACCTTCCCCTCGTCAATGGCCTTGGTGACTGTTTCAAAGTAATCAACCAGGTTTAAGAGGCAGGATCTGCCCTTAAAGCCGAACTGGGTAGGATCCAGTGTCTGTAGGTCCCCAATATCTTTATTTATGAGGTCCATGATGATCCTTTCCATAGCTTTGCAGACCAAGCTAGTCAGGCTTATGGGGCGATAGTTTCCAGGATCCGTTGAGGCACCACCTTTATGGAGAGGGACCACTGTTGCTGTATGCCACTCTTTGGGCACATATCCTGTAGTAAGGCTGAGATTGAACAGTAGTTTTATGTTTGGGTTTAGCTCTTCTTGGAGTTCATGTAGGACGCAGCCCGGGACACCGTCTGGTCCCATTGATGCTGTGTTTTTTGCTTTGGAGAGGGCGGATCTTACCTGAGCATCTGAGATGTCAGGGGGGCAGCACTCTGCTAGGATAGATATTTGCCCTTTTGGTGGGGAGGGGGGGGAGTTTGCGCTGAACCTGTCAGCTAGGATGTTGACAATGTCTGTGGGTTCAGTGTATTTTTTGCCATTTTGGACTAATTCTGAGCATATCTGGGAATTACCACCCAGGTTCCTAACATAACTAAAGAAAGCCTTGTGATTATCCTTAGTGTCCTGTGCAATTTTTCTCTCTAAGCTGGCCAATTTTATGAGTGCCCGTAGTTTTTTGCTAATACTGATCAGTGATGCCTTCCCTTTTTGGGATTTTGCTCTATCATTTAGTAGCTTTCTCCTTCTATTGTATAGTTTTGTTTATGGCTGGGGTCCACCAGACAGGACGTCTGCCTTTGGAGGATTGGGTCTTGGTTTTATTTGGGATTGCATGATCCATGCATTCCTGAAGGTGTTCATAGAATGCATTTATAAAGGATTCTGCGGTCTGGCCCGTATTTTCCACAGGCCCGGGGGCTTTGAAGATTCCACCTCGGTTTTGAGGAGTGTGAAATTTGCTTTAGAGAAGTTTTTCACTGTGGTTTTCTGGGCAAGGGGTGGGGTCGGGATGTGAATATCCAGTGAGATTATGTCACTCGACTGCAGGGAGGACATGTCATGAGTACATTCTTGTTTTTATTAATCATGTTTCTGTATGGAGCTTTTCTCCCCAGGCATCTGCTGAAAATGGGCAAATTGCCTAGTCGGACATTCCTGGTAAACAAATGTAAAAAATAAATGTTATACTTGCTCTGTAAAAATAGTTTTATTTCAATTCCTCTGTTTGCTAACTGGTAAATTCCACTGAAGTAGAACCCATTTTCACTGGATACCTAGGAAGAAGTTGGTTAAAACATACATGTTAGGGAATCCTAAAAGTTACTATACAAAAGCATGAAATAATGAAAGCGCCAAAAATAGGTTCATAAGTACTAGGCTAGCTACCCTTGTGGGCTATTTTAGACCGAGCAAATTTCCATCAAAGGTAAAAAATCAAACCCTACAACCTGTGTCTATGAGAAACACCTTAACCTTTATAGCAACCCCAGATCCTAATATCATCTCTCATTCTGGATTTGAACACAAGCCCTTCGGTATTCTATGCTGACATCATTACCTGCAGAGCAGCACGATCCTCTAGTAAAAGTAACCACTGTCCCTTTTCAGGGGTGACTTGGGAGCAATATCTGGTTAAGGGACCTGCTAAAAGTCAGACAGCAAGCAAATGAGGGCTGAGGGAATCAAACCCAGTACCAGAGCACTGCAGCACACAGCCTTAACCCTCAATACCAACATTTAATGTTAGGCTGGAAGTTATAGCATTTTAAGGAATACAACCAAGGTAACCCAGGAAGTACATAAGACAAGTAGGCAATTACAGCAGTATTTGTACATTCATTATTAACTTTCCCGGTAAACAAATGCCAATAAATAAAGTGATTCATAACAATTGTATGACAAATACACAGTAAATGTGCATGAACAGTACAGTACACCATCTATATATTTTTTAGTTGTTTCACTATTAAGACATAATAAAACATTTACATCACAAAAATGCAAATTTCCACAAGAGTACATAAGCTGAATAGTTATTTTTTCAGGAGAACATTGCAAGAGGACAAAAAGTAATGATGCTAACAAAGCTAACAGTTATAATGTCAACAGTTTAACGTTGTCTTGTCTATGTAAAGCTTCAGGCATTAGGTTTTAAGCATATTTATCCATTTACATTCTTTACAGGTAGCCAAAGCATTTGAAATCAACAGTTGCGATCCATCAGACAGTTTTACACGTGTGTGTGTGTGTGTGTGTGTGTGTGTGTGTGTGTGTGTGTGTGTAGCACACGTTAGGGTGCTATTTTATTTTGAATTTGTTAACTGGGGTTCAGCCTCATCCTATAGGACCTATATCGGGTTCAGTCTGGGGTAAACACAATAGATACCTGACATTATACACAGAGTGAATGACAAAATACAATATATACACATTATTACATACAAAGTGAATACACTGTTTTAACACACAACACTTATATACTCTAAATATAATATACTGACAAACACTGTTTCTATCCCAATTACAATACTTTGTGTTCACTGATAAAAAATATAACAATATGGGTCATGGTCTGATAACTGGTGCAATATTTATTGATCACAAAAGTGCTTTTCTCTAGAGGTTTAAAGTAGTTTCAGAACTGCTTATACCAGGCTGAGCCTGTGATTGGTCGAGGCTTAATCAGTGCTCTACCGCTGTAAATAAATACACACACAGTCCTACACTATATATGGAGCTTACAATTTCTCAGTAAACAAACATTTCCCAAGGAGTATCAATCACAGGGTCTGTTCTTGGATTACTCCTCTTACTTATTAATGCCGTCACCTGGGACCTTGCAACACCTGACTGCATAATGTTGTTCACTTGGCATGGGAAATAAATTCATGAAAACTCTACAGAACTGCAGGTTGACCTTAAAGTACTTTGATTAGCAAAAGACCAACAAGACTATTGTAATGCTCTTTTGCACAGCTCAAAAGACTGAAAATGCCCCAACCCAGTTTTAATTGATGCTGCTTTTTAAAACTTGGCCTACAACTCTCACTCAAAAATGCTTGGGAATTGTGTTAGACCCTCGTCTCACTCTCCAAACAGAGACCCAAGTTAAAGTATTAGGATAACTTCAAGCCACCTGTTGAATGTCCAGTCTGTTTGCTTCGGTAGACACTCTCCATATCCAATGTACTCATTCCTAGGGCTGAAGACGGACTACCCTCATATCATCACAAATTCAACTGCGAATACCATGTTATTAGAAACCACTGAAAATAAAATAATCTGCTTCAACCTTGCTAACAGTAGAGATCACTGTATTACAATAAAGAATGGCAGATGGCTTACAGCTTCAGCAAGAAATCAGCAACTGCTCAACACCTTTTCAGCTTCCTCAGTACTAAATAATATCCACCTCTAGAGACCATAATCTTTAATAGGGATTGTAACTATACTGTTAGAAACAGCACTCAGTCAAGACCCCCTTACAATCTAGTCACTCTTCTAAAGTGCACCTTCTAGATGGAACAAGCTCCCAAAAGAAATGACAAGTGAATGAATTTGTTAACTTCTAAAAAAAGGATAAAACAGCATTGCCTGTAGGTGCTTTAGGGCTGTGAGCTAGAAAGCACCTTTAAGGTAAGGAACAATTACGTATTCCATCTACTGGAACAATACTAGTTCAGCTCTTATCATATTCATTAAATGCTTTGTTGGAATTGAACTGTCAACTAATTTGCTCTATCAGTAATGAACCTAACCCACCTGAAAATTCCAAATGATCTGTTACTAAATGAAAATTCAGTACTGTGTTATATCCAGAACTATGTTATGGCCAATGGTTAAGTAAATTTCTCTATAAATTGCTCTACATTCTGTTGTATGTTTAGCTGTATTGTCTGGCCTTTTTGGTCATTGGATCATTTCACTTATCCGGTTAACAAATGTTAAATACTGATCTCTACAGAATGCCATGTCTGTACCATTTCACTTTACCTTTTTCTATAAAAATGCCAAACTTTAGCACCCTTCTCAGCATAACATATGCAGCAACCTCGGGATAATGTGCCCCCCAGACACTAACCTCGGGATAATGTGCCCCCCAGACACTAACCTCGGGATAATGTGCCCCCCAGACACTAACCTCAGGATAATGTGCCCCCCAGACACTAACCTTGGGATAATGTGCCCCCCAGACATGAAGTTTATTGCTTTTGTTTTCTAAAAGACTTCAGAAGTACAAGACATGGGCTTAATCAAACGTGTTCCAATGTACTTAACCAAAGATCTACTTCTCATCTGGTCAGTGGGACTAAATCTCAACCTGCTACCTCAAGCATCAGTAACCATCAAAAAATAATCACGGACATAAAAAGCAGACAGAAAAATAGGTTTTACATACTTTTTTTCTAAAGACTAAGATGTCGAACTGTAATACGTCACTTTTTCTTTATTGTATCACTGTTTTTTCATAATGTCAAGTGAGAGATGAAAAATATGAGCCAGAATCAGGGTCATCCAAGAAGTAAACCAATGGTCTCACAGAATTAATTGATTCAGGTTCTGTAAAGCATGGACAAAATCAGGCAACCCTCAGCAGAAGTGGGAAAGGGATTCAGAAATTCAACAGAGTCAGTGTGATGCATGCAGCAGGGCTACAAAAAAATATTACCCACTGCTGGGTTAAAAACATCAGACCATTAGAGGACAAACAGATGCATAGATTCAAAGGTTCACTTTCCCCAACAATATATTGTGCAGAATGGTCCCTTCCAGGGTATATCCTGACCTGCAGTGGACAACTGTCCCATGCAGAGTATACCTTCCCTAAGATGACAGTTGTTTCATTCAAAGAATATTCTGCTCTGCAGTGGACAGTTATTCAGTTTATATCCTGCCTTGTCACCTGTTAAATAATGTAAATTCCTGCTAGCACATTAACTTGCAAAATTTATGTCTTTCTGGTTGCTGAAATACCTCCCTAATGTCTTATTAATGTTGTTTAACCTGTTGTAATTGTGCAGAATGCATACTTGTAATTTGCTAAACCTGGTTGTGTCTTAAACACAATGCCAATTGCTTCATTTCACATAACTGTCAAGTAAAATAAAACTAAAAAAGTGTCCCAGCTGACTTTGTACAGAAAGCCAAGAACATGAATAAAGTCAGAAGACTAACATGATTATCAGAATTATGCAACCTCCCAACAGGTTTAGCAGTGTCACTGGGGCCCCTCCAACAGGTTTAGCAGTGTCATTGAGGCCCCTCCAACAGGTTTAGTAGTGTCATTGAGGCCCCAGCAGAATTAATGTCTGGTGTTCTATAGTAGCACAAAAGGAAACCAGGTCACCCGATAGAAGTTAACAGACTGAGGCGCTAGGTCAACAGTTTGGGGAGGTGGGAACAGATTTCTTGAAGTAATGCCTTGCACCCTGAAAAAACTGTCACTTCATGAAAACATAATCCAATTCCAATAGATAAAATTAGTTTAGTACAAGAAGTGTATTTTGTAATAGATGGTTTGAATAATTAGTCTATGGCTCCAGCAATGTTAGTAGGACTTGGTTGAGGAATCAGAGAAGAGTTACTAAAATCACTGAGGCCACCCTTCAACATAGCTATTAGAGAGATTCTTAAAACATTTAATAAAAGTACACCACTCTCCTTGAACAGAATACACTCAAATTCTCACGGAAATGACAAAACAATTTTTATACACAACTGTACAATCCACCAAGTTGCACGTGGGCTCTCTCTTTAGTAACTTCTACCTTTGTAAAATCTTAGACTGTATAAATGCAACTAATTACTTTTTATGTATAAATGTAAATAGAAATGTAACTACTCTAGGTTTAACTGGAACTAGGTATAACGCAATGCAAACAAATGAAGCTCTTCTCCCGAGCCTCTGCTGAAAATGGGTATTACCCATTCGGACTTTCTGGGTAAACAGACATATAAATAAAAATATTAAAATAATTTAACATGTTGTCGTTGGGTACAAGGGTACCCAGCAATTCCACAAGATTTACTGATTATTATTATTTATTTATTGAGCGTGAACGTCCACTGGGCCCAAAGACCCATTTTCAGTGGACGCCCGGGGAGAAAAGCTCCATACAATCACACAAATTTTTTTACATAACATCAGCTTAACTTTGAAAGCCAAGAAAGTTTTTACATAATACAAACTGAAGTAGATATACAAGACAAATACATATTATAGAGGTATACAACACAAGAAAATAAACCCAGTGTGTTCAATTTTTAGTAATTTTGTTTGTATATTCTCATTAAGTAAGAATACTGTTTAATCCTACTGATATACAAGATAACTCTGTTGCCTAACATATTTTAGTCTAGACGTCATGTTGTTACCCGACAATATTCAAATGAGTATTTCACAATATCCTGTTACAAATGCCAGGAAGTTTGCCTTGTGGAAGCCAGCACTAGCAGTGCTGTACTTAATCTGCTGCACATATTGATGGTTCATACTGGACTGTTGAGCCGGTGGACTATTTGTGGCCTAGCCAATGATCTCAACAATTTACCAGGACACAGATACCATGTTACAACTTAGTTCTGGCCCCTTTGCACAAGGGCTAGAGGGGCCAGACTGGGTTAAACTTCTGATTGCCTGGTCATCCATTATTATTAAAAGGATCATGGGGTCTCTTCCATAAAAGTTATTCGCTGCAAAAGATATCTATCCCATCAAGTCGCATTTATGCCTTGGTGGTAGTCTAGTGTATTGAGCAGGTTTTTAGGGTGGAATTAGGTTTGTAGATGTATACAAAGTTGCACAAGACCACATATTTTTAGACTCTGTGGTCAAGGCAGAGATTTCCTTTCAATAGTCACTAGGAGATGGAAAAGAGTGAGTAGTCTAACGTGAGACCGATCATGTGGTAGCCAAAGGATAGCTCATTGTCAATGAAGATGCCCAAGTCACCAACAACAGAGTTAGTTAGGACAGGAGTGCCCATGTTTGTCAAAGATCACAATGCTGCATTTTTTGGCATTTATTTTGAGATAATGAGCCAAACTCTACTTGGTAACATGAGTTAGACTCCCCCCCCGATGGACAGTACAGAGGTCATCTGTGGTATTTATGACAGCTCCGAGTTTGCAGTCAAATGCAGACTATCAGCCACAGGCCTTTGAAGTCTGCTTTAACATCAGAAGTACCTACCAAAGCGGAGTGGTCCCAGGAACACTAATAACTAATCTATTGTGTGCCTACAACACTAACCGATTGGGTTCTTTCCGTCAGAGTTTGCTATCCAGTTTGCTAATTGCATTAGTTTATCAGTGATGCCAGAGTGTTGAATGGTCTCAAAGGCTTTGGCCAAGTCTAGGAATGCCATGTGAACCAGTTTACCAGAGTCTACTACCCTAGTGACGTGTTCAAAAAAATCCAGCAGGTTTAAGAGGTGGACTCTGCCTTCAGCAAATCCCAAATTGATTCAGGTCCTGTGTTTGAAAACTACCTCTGTTCTTGTTTATGAGGTCCATAAGGATGCACTCCACTGCCTTACAGACAAGACTTGTGAGACTGATAGTTCTGTATAGCTACCCGAGTCAGTTATGGATCCCCCTTTGTGGAGTTGGATGACTACAGCAGTTCTCCATACTTATGTCACAAATCCAGTGGACAGGCCGAGATTGAATCAACACAAGGATTTGGCCCAAATAGTTTGGTTCTGATACATTATCAGAGCTCATGGATTTAGTGATTTTAGCCTTGGAGAGAGTGCTTAGTACCTGCTCAGAGGTGATTGGGAAGAAAGCTAATATGCTGTGCATAATTTGAGATAGATAAGGGGCTAGGTTTGCTAACAGTTTAGTGAGCACATTCAAGTCAACACTCTCACAGGATGAGTATGTAATGATGTACCTGTTAAGTCAGAGCTTTTCTGCTCAGTATTTCTTAGCTTCTTGACATAAGATGACTTTATGGTTTTCCTATGCATGTTCTTTACTCAAAATTTATGTATCAGCTTTTTGATCTCATACAAGGCCTTAAAATTTGTATTTTGTACTCTAAGCATTTTTAGAACAGTAAAATCATATGTTACAGTACATTTTGTGGCTAAAATTGGCCCCAAATTGGACCCTCTGTGTCCCATGAAGCTCACAATGCATACTTGGACCTACTGGAAACACTTACCATCCAACCAAACACCCTACTCATGGGAGATTAATTGCCCATCTATAGACTAGAAATCCTACACAGCCTCAAATCTACAGACACAGATTGCTGGACGTCATAAATGCAAACATCCTTGACCAAATAGTGGCTCCAACATACTTATTTATTTTATTTTACATTTGTTAACCGGGGGTGTCTGACTGAGCCGTAAAGGCCCTTTTTCAGCAGAGGCCCGGGGAGAAAAGCCCCACAAAGAAAAATTACAGACACATTTATTTATTTAGACATGATCAGTAGACACACAAATTACAAGAGACATGTTTTTACAGTGGTATGCAGCACATAAACAGTTACAGTGGAGAGAACAAACAAAAAAATATTAATTTTAAAAATAAAGGTAATTAACAGATTTGTAGTGTACAGCTGAAATTTGGAACATAGGTAGAAGACATACATAGTACACAGGTACAGTACATACATTGTAGATTAGCCAGTGTTTGTGAGTAAGACTGAAAACTATTATCAAGTGCTCTAGATTTAGTATGTATATGCTATCCACTTTCACTCGCCTGGGGAGCAACTTTGCTTGTGATGTTGCCTGATGAGGTCTTTAAAGGAGGCTTTGGACGATGTGTTTTGAATGCTAGTAGGGACAGAGTTCCATTTTTTAGCCACTGAGCTACTGTATAGTGCATCTCCAAAGCTATTGTAGCTGTTGACCTCGTGCTCACAAATATGGGGGAATGCTGCACCCCCCCCCCAATGGCTCATCCTCTCTGGTATAGTCCAACCATAAAGCTGCCTCCTTTGAAATCAAAATCAACTCCATAATGCTATTAAAGCCACTAACAGTTAGAACTACAGAACTATTCCAAGACAAATTACCAGTTAAGTGATTGGGTGTGAAAATTCAATGCCCCTTCAAACCCAGAGAGCACAGTAACCTATGCTGAACTGCTTTCAAACTCTATACAACCAAGTCAATGGCTGCAAAGAGGCTGCTGTATCTACCAGAAGTACACCCAGCACTAGCCCCAGATACAAACCTCCATGGTGGCATCCCAAATTAAACAGGATATGCAACAGAAGGAAATAAAAGTATGGCAAACATCCAGCAGAGTAATTCCCATAAAGATAAACTCTCTCAGCAAAGTAAATAGGCAACTAAGAGGGCTAATTAGGCCAAGAAAGCCAACTTTGAGGTTAAAATTTCATCTCCCAGGTGAAAAATAACCATAAGACCTTCTACAACTATTTCAGAAACCTCAAGGGCAACACATAGCAATGTGCTGAACTGGTGGTTAATGGTGCATCATTCACTAAGCCTGGAAATATAGCAAGCCAATTCAGTTCCAACTTTATCCCCCTCTCATCCCCAAATATCCCCCCAATAATACCCTCAAACATAACCCCTCCAACCACAACTAGGGAGCATGTACTGCCTGCACTCACTAAAGTCAAAAACATGGGCTCAGTGGGCCTTGATAACATCACAGGATGCTGTCAGAGTAGTCCAAAATATGACATAGGACCCCTGGAGTCTACCTATAGTCTTAAAACAGGCTTTGTGCCATGCAAATAGAGGACTGCAATAGTTATACCTCTTCATAAGGGAGGACCTTCAACAGATCCTGGAAACTACAGCCATATTAGTCTGACTAGTCTTGTTTCCAAAGCCATGGAAAGAATTATCAAGGACATAGAACACCTCCAGACACAGGATCCATTCCAGTTTGGCTTTGCCAAAGGAAGACTAAAACAAGCAAGATAGGAGCCCTTCAGGCAAATAGCAGATATTCACTAAAACCACAGAAGCTGGCTGAAGAGGTAACACTTTAATAGATAAAATAAAATAAATATGTATCAAAAGATGAGCGCTTTTGCAGTAGTAAGCAGTGCTTCTTCAGGAATGTCATGTTTACTGAATCTGGTGAACTTCTTTGAAAATGTCACTAAGGCAATGAATGATGGGAAAACTGTGCAGACTACCTACCTAAATCTGACTAAGACATTTGATACAATACCCCACTCAGGCAATGTCAACAAACTTACAGAACTGGGTATAAATCCCTTTATAACACACTGGATAGCTGGGCTGGCTCACTGATGGGGCCCAGGAGGTTAGAATCACTGAGACCACCTCCACAGAGAGACCAGTCACCAGTGCAGTTCCTGAGGGCCCTGCTCTAGGCCCACTTTACTTTGGCGTCTACTTCTTGGATGTCAAAGCCAATGTCAAAGGCCTCTGGTTAACCAAGTTTACAGATGATTGCAAACTGGGAGCAGTCATTGAATCCTCCCAAGACAAGAACACCCTTCAGGAAGGTGTAACAGACAAACGCTTGGTGCCAGAGCCATTGTTTAAAACTCAATACGAAGAAATGCATTATAGTACCATTTGTGAAGTCTGCCCCTCCGGTTAACTGTATCATCAATAAAGCACCCTTAAAAGTCGATTCACTAGTCCAGGATCTGGGGACTAGAAGACAGTAACCTAGTCTTCGACCAACAGGTGTAAAAGGTTGTAATAAAATCATTCTGTATTGCTCAACATATAAGCAAAGGCATGGCATCTACGTCCAGACAGGTCATCATATTACTGCACTCTGCAGTCATCAGACCCAAAGTATAATGCCCCCTTCAGTATGTAACTGACCAGACACATGCAGCAACGGGAACATCTACAAAGGTTCCTTATAAAAAGGATACAGGGAATAAACACAATGTTCTATGCTGATTGCCTCAGAGCCCTGTCTCTCTACTCGGTACCATACAGACTTCTGACAGGTGATCATTACCCAGCACACAAGACATCTCTGGACCCTATTTTAATGAATCCTTTGCACATCACAAAACAGACAGCATCAGAACTATTAGATTAAAAGCCCAAGCTTTGCTTGTAACAAATAGGACATGTTGAAGAGAGAACTATGTTTCTCAGAGAATTCCCATTCTCTAGAACAGGAATCCATGTGAAGAAGAGTTCCTCCCTGTCCCTATTTAAGCGCAATTCGGACCATTGGATGGGTAATCAGAAATTCACCCTGGTCAGACTATGTCTGATGAATAGAGGCAGTCAGTAAATCACCCCCCTATAAATCAAATATAAACCAAATGTGTGGGTCACATTTGGGTGGCACAGCTAGGCTTTTCAGGGGCCTAGTATACGCTTATGAATATTAGTAGGAAGATCATTTTCAGCAAACAGTGCCCCTTAAGCACTGTAAAAAAGACAAAAGTGCAGTATATTTTAATGCTTAAAGGTGGCATTTTACAACATCTCTGTAGGTCTATGTGCTCCTTAGTCCTACCCCAAAACTAAAACCTTTATTTGTATTTTCTTGGCCGTGATTGTCCAGTCAGGCAAAACCCATTTTTAGTGGAGTCTGTGGAGGAAAGCTCTGAAATACAACAGATTACAATTAACATGTGCAAGGCATCATAGAAACTACTGTGCATGTTGTTAGTCTAGTGTATTTTGAAATAAAGGCTACTGTACACACGTTATTTTGTAAAATACTCAGTGGCTGCTGGTGACTTCAAATTAAAGGGGGGCTGCAGGAGACAGCTGAATGGGTGGGAGTTTGGTATAATGGTTAAGGTGTTTACCAATGGGAAGGGGTGTGACCAACTAGAAAGGGGTGGAGCTATGCTCAAAACCACAACAACTGGAACTTTAATTAAATACTCTGCCCTGGGTGCCAAACCGTCATTACGAGAGTCCAATCAAGACAAAATGAAGTATAGAAGAAAAAAAATATTTCAATGTATTGGTTACATGACAACTTACTTAATATCTAGATGGAAACCCAAAAGTTGTGAGGCATGAAAAAATAAATTGCTTTTTAAATACATTACTGGAATGTCAGTCAAAATCAAGTATAAATAAAAACAAGCCGCACTCAGCTCAAACCACTTCTCCTTGCACTGCAGTTCTAATTATAATTTATATTCAGCTTTATAAAAGTACCAAGTAACATGCTGAAAGTAGCAATCTCTGTCATACCACCACTTATAAAAATGTTTCTTATCCAAAAAAGACCTGCTGCCTGACAACTATCTACTTGTTTCATGGAGAACACATGATCAAAGCAAAAAATGAACAGCGAACAAGAAACAAGCTCAAGATAAATTGCTTAAAGGATTACTGCACAAGTTATGAACCACACATAATAGATTGGCATTCTGTTTAGTTTACGGGTAAAGCCTGCAAAGATAACTGCAAGTCTCCAACAAATGTAATGAGCTCCTGAAAATACTGTAATCCTGTCCTTTATTACAAATACTGTCATATGCATTTCAATACCCAAGGCTTATGCGTTATCTAGTTATGTAAATATTCTCTGCATGGCAACAATGAAAAGGCTTTCAATGTTGGTAATTCTTTAACAGTATGCTTATTAAAGCTTACTTGCATCTTACAATCTCCGACAAGCTTACCTGATGGTCATTAAAGTATTGCTACTTTAATACAGAGCAACAGGGCACTGCAACAGCATGCATTTTCTGAATAATAAGAAGCATTAATCAACAGTATAAAAATATGACAGAAAACCAGAACATTCTGCAAAATCAAGGACAGATGAAAAGCCATGGTCGTACTTGTGGTCTACCTTGGATGGGGGAATACCCTGTACATTTACACTGCATAACTACTCCTTGCCTGGACACATCCAGAGCCACTACAATGGTGAGTGGTGTGCAACAAGTAGGTCATAGTTTGAAATGTCTCTGGCTGACAGTGATGGCTCTGACGCTCATACCTCTCAACCTCAGAGCAAGATATCTGGACAAAGCCATACATAGAAGTAAGCAAAAATATAAAATTGCCACACAATACAGCTGGGAACCTGTCAAAGAAAGGGCACCTTTTTAAAACTAGTACCGTTAACTTGAGAAGCTGACAAAATAAGAGCATCTACATGCATTTCTGAAATAAATGTAATCTATAACTCTGATCATTACAGTTATTTATAATTGTAAACCCTCCACATTCTCTTCCAAAATTGCCATTTTACAGAGGGATTATTAGGGGGAGAGCAACATTTTGAGCCAAAATTGGGGACAGTTGAGAGGTTTGGATATTCCTAATTCTATAAAGCGATTTATTTGCACGTACCTCTCAACCTCTTAATGCAGGAAATCTGGACAAGGCCAAATATATTGGAGGAACATACAAACAGTACTAAAAATTGCTCTTGTATAAACTTAAGACAGTTGATAAAATAACAGGTCTTGCTTTAGCATGCATTTTTCTGAAGGTTATGATGTCTGAAACTCAATGTCTGTCATTATTTAGTGACTTCATTCCTAAATGATTTGGCAGAAAACCACAAATTTTATGAAGACCAAACCAAGAATAAGAAGCAAAAATCTATTCATTCTGCAAAATTCTGGGTAGTTGAGAGGTATAGTTCAACCGGGGCTGTCTGAGTTTGCTGCCCCCCCCTCACAAAATCATGGTCGAATGGAGCGCCCCCCTGCAGCCATTCCAATGTCCCATTCCTTGGTTATTTCGCCCCATTTGCCATAAACACTGTAATGTGCATACTGCTTTACTTCTGCGATGATATGGATTTCATTTGAAAGTTTTATTTTATATTTTACAGCATAAACCCTAATAAATATCTGCTAAACAAAGCAATGCAGTCTCACAATGAAAATAGACTTAGCATTAAAACTTCTCTGCCCTTGAAACTCACATTCATTGAAACAGCATTGAAACCCACATTCAAAGAAAATACATTTTGCCAGTGGGAGATAAAGATTAATTTTGGGATGTTTTCAAATCATAGGCCCCTTGAACACGAAACATGCACATGCTCTTTGATACACCTTCCTGACTGTATTAAATTATATTCGTTGTACAATACAGTACAGTTGTTAGAGGCCATTTTAAATTTATTGTTTTGAACATTTTTCCAGTAAACAATGAAACAAAATGCATGCACCAATAATGACAAAGCTGCCCAATTCAGAACATTTCCGTCATAAAAGTCTACTCAAACGTCTATAGTCCACCAGTATCAGTAAATATGCACAATCTCTGAAGTAGTAAAATCCACATTAAAGAAATCTGTAACTAATAAAGAGGTTGCTGCTAGCAAACAACTTCATATGTCATTGTTTCATCTACAAATAAAGTGCCTGTTGCCCTTGAGGAATAAATTGCCTATGTTGCATTAAAAAATGATAAGCTAGCAATATCGCAATAGGGAACAAATGGCAAACTGATAACAGGTTCATAGTTACTAGGTATCTTCGCCAAAGAGGACTGCAGCATTCATCCGCTTTACAAGAGAGTACAGTATCAGCAATGGATCTACCTACTGTGGAAGTAAAACCCACAGCCTTCTGCATCAAAAGCAAGTACACTACCTGTTGTGCTATTAACAATGTAAGCAGATTTGGCATAAGCAGCACTAAACTTTTGTTCCCCTGCAGCTCTCAGCTCCTTATAAAATCTACTTGACACTCTGCTGTATCTCTGATCTTCGCAGCACAAGAAATCTGGAAAAAGCCAAAATTTATTTGGGGGGGGGGACAAAAGCCCAAAAAACAGGGATATATTTTAAACATTGCTTGTATAGTGTTAGAAAGTTGCTAGAATAAAATGCTGTGTTACCACCATACATTTCACTGCCAAGTATTGAACCCAGGACCCTGTGCAAAAGAGTCAGAGCAACATACCACTATACCAAATCATCTATTTTTATGAAAGAAAGGAAGACTGAAACTTAAATGGCTACCATTTAGTGAATTCAGTTCTCACCATAGCTGTCAACATCTTAGCACAAAACACCTGAACAAAGCCAATAATGGGGGAATACAGCCCCCAAACATATTCAGTGAGTTCAGTTACCACCATAGCTCTCAACCTTGGCACAAAAAAAACTGGACAAAGCCAATAATGGGGGAATATAGCCGAAATAATAGGGACAAATATCCACTGAGGACACCAGAGCAAACCCACACAAATACAGGGAGGACATGCAGACTCCACACAGAAGGCACCCCAGCCAAGAATCAAACCAGACAACTTGTAGCTGTTAGGCAACAATGCTACCATTGCACAACTGACTGTGTTAAGTAACAAAAATACAGAAACCACAGATTTAATGAGGAACAGAACAAATATGAGGCAAAAATCTGCAAATGTTTTACAAATGGTGGTGGGTAGGGAATTCAGGCTCTTGTCACTTGGGCCCAAAGTACAGGGTTGAAGCCTTATTCTCTACCCACCACCATGTAGCAACTGGGACACACACACACAAACACAAACACAAACACTTCTGTCCTCCATAAACCCCCTACCTGTCTCTGTACTCTGCAACAGCTAAGTCCTCCACGGCGATCCTGCAGCCCGATCACCGGTCTCTGTCCTCCACAATGGCCTGCACATGCTGTTGGGTCTCCTGCGAAATGTGAGGAGGCTGGAGCCTCCTGCTGTTGCGTCCCCGTGAGACGTGAGGAGGCTTTAGCCTGCGGGCGATGCAGTCCGGTGACCTTCCGGTCTGTGCGGTCATCACAGCAAAGACCTCTGGGCTGGAAGGGCGGAGTTTCCTGCCTTGCCTATCCGAACTGCCTAACAGAGCAGTCTGGAGCTCATAAATGAGCGCGCATGCGTGCGTGGAGTTCTGGTCTGACTAATACAGCAGTCAGGAACTAAGCACGCATGCGCGGAGTCCAGAAATTATTTAATTTTATTTTATATGTTCTACAGTGGGGGGAATGGGGAATTTATTTTATTCATTTTACAGGTGGGAGGGCTGCAGTCCTATAGCACGAGCCACCCCTGAAAATACTGCAGGAGGTACAACGTACTAATGAGGAATAGAACAAATGAGGTTTCTCCTGATTCTTTTTCAAGTGCTGGACTTGGGAGTGACCAGTTACTGAAGGTACACTGTTTTCCACTGACTATTGGGCACCGCACAATAGCTGCAGTTGCTACAGTGGTGACTGGGGTCACTAGCCAGAAAGTTAGGATATCTACACCAATCATCTCTTGCTGCTACCCCCAATAATTTTCCTAGAGTTATACATCCTGAATATGGAAGTAAATATAATGCACATGTACTAAAATTATTATATTAGAAGCCTTATACAAAATAGTAACAAGTATAAATCACTATATGCACTGATTTATTTTTACTTGTACCCTTTTAATCTCATTTGTGTATAAAACTATGACATGATGCTCATATACTGTGAAAAATATGGCTTTTTTAAAAAATGACTTTGTACCCTATGACGTACATGGGGCATGTCTGACTAAACCCATTAAGGGTAGTTATAGCCTTGGGCAGTTTTTTAGCAGACATACTGCCTGAAAGTAGTTTACAGGAGGCACAGGTATTAGTACTGATACTTTACAGTTACAGGATCAAAAGTCTTTGCCTCTTTATGGTGTATACATGGTTGTTTTAGTGTATGCAAAGGTTTCCTTTGGGGCTACAGTTTTTCCAGAGACAAACTATATAGACCAACATCTACTCTAAAAACCTTTTTGTACATTTAGATGCATCTGTGCAGGTACTGTCCTGTGAAGGGCTATGCCATACATCTGAGGTGTATCCTACCCTAGAGGGAAGTGGTTCTCATTGGGGGTATACCCTGTCCCACCATGTAGCGAACTGGCATCCTACTTGGTGTACCTTGCCATATAATGGACTGGTGTACACAGGGGCTGCCCTGCAATGGGCTGGCATTCACCCATGTTGTGTACCATCCTGTAAAAGTGTGTCCTGACTGTAGTGGACTGGAAACTCACCCAAGGTATGTATGTACTGGTATCCCATCCAGGGTGTATCCTACCTCATGCCATTTTTTCTGGCATAATTTCTGACTCACCATAGCCCAGAATTGGATTAAATCACTGACAGCTGATAAAAAATCAGTTCCTTAGGTTATCAGTCTTATTTTTTACCTTAATTAGCACCTAAACTACTCCAGCCTCATAAAAGGCACAGTTGCTAAAACCTGCAAAAATTTTGAAGCCTTCCTGAGTCAGAAAATGTAAACATGCTCATTGTGAATTAAAAAAAATATATATATATATATATATATATATACGCAACAAACCCTTCCCTGTCTCATCCTCATAACACTTCGCTGACCATACAGAAATTAATGCCATTTTCAGCATGACAGTAAATCGATTTTATGGCCATATTAGTTCACTTCATTCCTCTAACTCCAACCTCATTTATCCATGTTTAGATCCAAACATTCCCTAAAATGGGGAACAAAGCCTTTTCATTCCATGATTCCATATCTGGAATGTTATACTTTTTATCATTTGCAGTCAGCCTTTCGCTCCCTCAGTCTCCTTACTGGAAGTGTTTGTTCCTGTTGATACAGAATCATTTAGATTTCATCACTATCCCATAATGCCATGGTAAGACTAGAGTGTCCACAGTAATAAACAAAGCTGCGAGTTGCTGACATTTAGTATCAGACTGCCTCTGCACAGATGGGTTCCTCTCAATTCATGTAGTTTAGGTGCCATATTTTTTTTTTACAGTGTGTAAACTGTTGTGCTGACTTGTCTGAATTTATCATTGCTGGACACTAACTAGATTGTGGCTGGAAGGGCCATAATGTCCACTCTTCTTCCACATTAATAAAAAGACCTGATGGACAGCTAATAAACTTGCAACTGCATTGTCCCACCAGCCAGTCGAGTAGCACAGAGAGAAAGTCCTGATTATGACCCAGATAACCAGAAGTCGACTAGTACTTTAAGTGCTTGACTGAGCTGGCATGAAGGATTCCATGCATATCCTTGGGAGAGGGGCTTGCCATCTGTGAGTTGTAGCAGTCCCTTGACAAAAGGGAGTAGGCCCATGACCTGGCGAGTGTGAGCAGTCCACCAGCCCTGAATGTTATCAGTCTTCAACATGTAGGTGTACAGCAGCATACATTACTGATCAAAAGGCATTATGGGCCACTTGCTGTGATACAAGTCACGTGTCTCTTGGCCCAGGGCAGGGGTTAGGTCAATAAGTGTCATCATTGCCAGGATGCAGACAAGGATGCAAGCAACTCTCATGGCTGCCTGAATGACACTTATCCCAGACTGCTCACCCTGGTGGGTCTGAAGGTGTTCCCCCACCTACATTGGGATAAACAGGCTTCAGTATGTTCATAGGATGTTTTATGGCTGACCAGTGCAAAAAAGATATAGCCCGACCAAAACAGTCCTTACTATACACCTCATCTGAACTACACAGAACAGTAATAGAATAGGGATTACATGCATCTACTATATACATCTGAACAGTCCATTATATCATCTATACCTCACCAAGTTCAGATTTTAGGCTCAGCTTACCACTGAGGGTTTGCATTAGGACTGCTACAGATTGTGTCTGGAAGTGGCTTTGCTCAGGGACAGTGACAGATGCTTTAGTCTTTCCATTTCTGAGATCACAAGACAATGGATGATGTCAGCATTGCACACAGGGGATATCTACATTTACTAGGGATTCAGAAGTTGGATGAGACATGTGGATGAATCGGAAACACAGGTTCTGTAAGGATCACTTGTACTTGAGGGTATTTTACAGTAGTTGGCTGGAATGGTGGCCTGTGGTAAAAGACAAGTTTCTGAATGAAGGAGACAGTCGTTGA
Source organism: Protopterus annectens (assembly GCF_019279795.1). Taxonomy (NCBI): domain Eukaryota; kingdom Metazoa; phylum Chordata; order Ceratodontiformes; family Protopteridae; genus Protopterus; species Protopterus annectens. The sequence goes on from NC_056733.1 coordinate 1,030,484,856, forward strand.
GCCTGAGAGAGACTTACATGACAGTGTGCGGTGCCCTGTTAGAAGGTTTAAAGGCAAATGTGGGTGTTCATGTGATGGAGTAGGAAGTCTTTAGACAGAAAGGATGATGACAAGCTGGATTTGGCATCAACAATTCTCATTAAAATGTTAAAGGGCTAGTGTTTCCTCTTAGTGCCTAGAAGTTAAGCAGGGAGAAGTATATATGTAGCATCTGAATCAAAACAGTGGATGAAGGGGAATAAAAGTCAAAACCAGAAGAGAAGGTTGAAATGCGGGCAAAAAAAAAACTGTTTGGGGGATATAGAAGGGTGGAGGAGAACAGGGTAATTACAGAGTCCAGAAAGAAGCATAGAACATGGAGGGGGAATAAAATGATAGCATATTTAATGTGGGCTATCTGTGCAAATGATCTATATTAAAAGCCGGCCAGGCAGAAACACATAACTAATTTGATGGGCTAACTGTGCAGTTATTATAAAAGTTTAGAAGTTCCAGCTGCAGATTTTAACTTTGATTTTCCACAGTGAAATGTTGGAAAAGATGATAGTCAGGGGTAATTGATGACATCACATGAAAGGAGACAAGGAGGAATTCAGTGCATAGCAAAGCCTCTCACCATCGAGCTGAGACGAGTCCTTACCTCAGTTTTGCAGATATGGATTAGCACAAGTTATGCTTAGTAAATGAAGATAGTAGAAGAGGTAGGAAAAGTAAAATTATAAAATATATTCTTTAGTAAGTTATGGAAGCAGTGGAATGGATAATGAATCAGCTGGACTAGGGTGTACCTAATCATGTAGATGTTATGAAGCCATATCACAACCTAAATTGTCGGGTGTTTCCTGTCTTGTAGGATTGTTACTTGGGGACACATTATCTGGATGAAAGCTATTTCCAGCTGTCAAGATTATATCCTGTGGTGGCGGAGTTTACAGGATGAAACGGTAAGGATGTTAGTAAGTATACTGCTTGGTTGTCCACTGACAACATTCCTGTTTGGATTTTGTGTTAGTAAAGTGGGGTTGATAAGCAGACAGGGAGGTGCAAGTTGAAAGTTCTAACAATTTGCCTGGTTACGAGTTCTCCTCAGTGATTTTTATTTTTGATATAGATGTTACTTATCAAAACTGAGACGTGTCCCTGGTGTTACAGGAATAATGGGGGGGGGGGTATAATGGTGAATTTGTGTTGTATATTAATAAACAGACCATTAGACCTTTGCAGAAAGAAGTCACTGATTAGTAACATCTAATGCAGTGAGAAACATGCTAATTTTAAGACATTCCTTGTGGGAATGAGTGATTTTAGATGAATGGAGTACAATTTGAAACACAGTGAAGGAAACAGATTCCAGAGAAGGATCGCTAGGTTTTTTGACAAGGCCACATTACTAATTAGGTGAATTCATTGAGTGATCAGGTTATCAATGGGAAGAGCTGGTGTTACTACCTACCAAAATCGATTGAATTGTGCTGTTGTCAACTTACGTGTTGCCAGTCATAGCATTTTATAGGTAGCTTCCTTTCTGTTAAAATTCTGCAGCTTTTGAATTAGTATATATAAGTAAAGGGGTGTAGGTCAGAAGCCCCCACATAAATGCACATGCTATATTGGGGTGAAGCAGGGGACAGCATGGCATACAAATAAGAATGGTATTATGCTTTACGTCTTCAGTGTTGTGAGAGAAGGAAGACAGTGTGGAGGGGTGATGCAGTTTCCAGAGTTGTATACTAATGTCAGAATGTGAAGGAAACAGGGAATTTAGCAGAAAGGCGTCTTTATGAAAAGACCTACATCAGTGAAGCATTTGCAGGAAACTGTCCGAGTATAGGGCTTGATCTTAGCATTCTGATCACAAAAGGAAACCTATTGGGTATGGTGTTATTGTCAGTTATCATTGAGTGGGCTGCATGTCTAATGGGTGGGGCATGCAATGCTCTGTGAGTGATAACATCATTCAAGAGTGTTGTATAGATCAATAAGTGTGTATGACATCATCATTCCTGGTAAAATGTAACTGAGGATTTTCTGGAAATGATGGAACCTCCATATTTAGGTATTGTTTTCCTGTGGGGGTCTAGAGTGAATAAAATAAAGAGGGGTAGACAATGCACAGGGAATTGAAAATAAATTACTCTATGATTTTATTTCAGTTTTCTTAAGCTTACAGGATTCAAGTTGTTTATATGAAAGAGGGACTTTAACAGGAAGCTAGTTTAGCAAAGCATATGCTGCTGTTAAAAGAACTACAATTGGCATACGATGTTGTTCAACTCTAAGATTCCAAAACAGACTAAGGAAACATGGATGAGACTTCAGAAGCATAAACTGGAATGGTTGGCAGTTTAAGTGTATGGTTTTGTACAGTTATGCTTATAAAGTTATGTACTGTATTTATATCTATATATTTTTTGTACTGTTCATATTTTGAAAGAATCAGAAACTTGATGGAATTGGATATTGGAAGGATGTTTGGGTATATGGAGCAAGAGGTGCTGGATTTTTTTTTGGTCAATTAGTATATTTATTTATTGACATTTGGTGACCAGGAAAGTCTGACTGGGTCAGAAACCATTTTCAGTGGAGGCCCAGGGGAAAAAAGCTCCAGCAGTTACAAATAACAAGCACCAGCAGTTAACAGAACAGAAAGCAGTTAGACATAATTAAATATTAGACAAATCCTATGATTATACATAGTTGTAGGATGCACATTAGAATATTTTTACAAACAGATACAAAATTATTTTTTTAAGAGGAGAGGTGATGGATTCAAAGAGCACAACAAATAATTAATAGGGTAGCAATTATAGCACTAGTTAATGGAAAAAATAAGTTGTTAGGATTTAATGAGATATGTTACACAGAGAAGTAATAAAGAGATTCAGTTAATTTCTATTTGAGGGGTGCTGTACTATACGCAGAGGGTTTGTGGGATGAGCAGAGAATGGATTTAGTTTGGTGGGGTGTTAGCGGGAGGGTGAAGAAGAGTGGAGAGAGGAAAGAGAAGAGCATAGGAAGGTGGGGAAATTAAATGCTAGCTGTTGGGCATGGGCAGCTCCAGGAATTGTAGAGGCAGGCAGGTCCAGGAATTGCAGAGGTAGTTTTTTAGTATAAGTTTGAATGTTTTTTGCAGTTTTCTATACCAACATTATCTGGAGGGTTTGTTCCAAAGTTTAGCTAAGGCATAGGGGTAGAGACTCTCCCCGGCTCTTTTGTTGGGTTTGTGTGTGTGTGTGTATACAACTTGTCTATTGCCAGATTGGAGGTTTCTGGTGGGAATATAAGTTTGTAGGGTAGATTTTAGGGATGGGCAGCTGTCAGGTTGATGAATTAGTTTTTGTATAATTGAGAGTTGTAAATAATCAAGCTGGTGGGGGGATTCTAGCCAGTTGAGTTCCTTTAGTGCATAATGGTGGTGAGTGGGGTACGGTAACCCGGTGGCAAAGTTAGCAATTTTATAAGAGGACATGAGTTTGGTTTTGAGAGAGGTGCATAAATTTGTAAAAATGGGAGCACCGTAGAGTAAAGAGGGGATTGGGTAGGTATCAGCTAGTACTTTTTTGGTGTCTGGGTTCATATAAATTCTTGTGTCTCTATAATGCTTCTGCCTTGACATGAGTTTTTTTTAATTGCATTCAGTATGTGTTGATCAAATGTGAGTTTGTTCTCTATGGTGATACCCAATAGTTTTGGAATTGTTACAATTTCAGTTTTGTTACTGAAGTAGATTTTGAAATCAGATGCGTTAGTTTTGCTAGAAAAAAAGTAAAAAATTGGTTTTGTTAGGGTTTAGCAATAACTGCATTGGGTAGTCATGATTCTGCTGTAGTGAATGCTGTTTGTTTTTTGCAGAATGTCAGACATATTGTAGAGGAGGAGATGATTGTTGAATCATCAGCATATTGGATAAGTGTGCTGTGATGGCAGGCAGTGTGTAGGTTGTTTATGAATATATTGCAGAGGAGAGGTCCTAGAATGGACCCCTGCAGGACACCGGTTTTGTTAGTTTGGTATTGAGATGGGCAGTCCTGCCACTTCACACATTGTTGTCTATAGGACAAGTAGCTGCTAAACCCACTGCTTGGAGGGTGATGTACATGGAGAATTACAGATAAAGGGAGAAATGTTTCATATGGGTGAGGAAGGAGTATTGATACTTAAATTCTAGAAACAATCAAAGTTCAGTGGAGACTTTCACAGAAGGAGTTTTTTTTTATGATATTTTTTGTGACAGGATTGCTGGAAGACAAAATGCATTAACCTTGCCACAGCTGTACAGGTGAAATGATCAATTACTATGAAGTTTATATAGGGAGTACACAATGCCATTTGAAAAAAAAAGAGATGTGAGATTAAGATTCCATGTGCAGTTTTGAAACTATTGTAGGAATATTTTGTGTAATGTAAAATGAGACCAATTGCACATTTCTGTCATATTGGTAGTGCTCTGAATTGATCCCTAGAATTTTCAATACATGCCATGACATTTTTAATAGCTATCTAAGCTGACACCAACTGATACAGAAAGGACCTCATTTTTAAAATATGTTCAAATGGATGGTTCTTAAGTGAATTGCCCCCCCCCCAAAGCATTGCAGTGTAGGAAATGAAAAACAAGTCCAAGCACCTGGTGTGAGGACAGAACCCACAGCTTTCTTATTTCTCTGGGTTTAAATGCCAGTGTGCTACCTGCTAAACCACTAACTTCTATTACATGCGCACGTGATTTAGAGGCATGTACTCCAATAACGATAAGATCCTGCTAAAAAGTGAATCGAATGATACAAGAATTCAGCCACGTTAAGTAAGGGACAGAAATCAATGGTTACAATGTAGCCCAAAGATGAGCCCCCAGAAAATAAAATGCACTTGCTTCGCTTCAGTGCATTTAATGCTCGAGTATTTAACAGTATTACAGTGAAGTACGAAACCAGATTCTAAATTCTCATTAATACCTATGTTTATTATTTTATTGTGTTATACTTTCTAAAGTAATCTCACACAACCTGACAACACAGTACAGTGAACTTTGTACTCGAGAAATACTATAACAGAGTTTAAGCTTTGACTGCATTAATTTCATGTGGAGCATTAGGCTTCTGACGGGTCAACACTGAAGGAGTGCACTGACAATTTAGTAGGATAGTTACTCCCATCATAAGTAGGAAACCTCGTCCTGAAATTGCTCCAGGAATTATACAGTAAAATCCACCAGGTCTCATTGTCTTCATGACTGTTAGTTCCAGGAGTTATTTTAAAATCCTTTCCTTAAAGGAGGGCTTGGAAACACTTGCCCCAGGACCTGTTTGCAGGATGGATTTGGAATATTCCCATTTTTTTTCCTTTGTGAATATGATATAAACATTTAGGTTCTCTCCTTTTTCTACTGTCCTTCCCTGCCCTTTCATTTTCTCTAAGCCTAAGCCTCATTCTTATACTTTGAACCTCTATGCACCCATGAAAGGAATCACTGACTGATACTGACCAAGTCAACACCTGCATCATGCAAGGATAAACATTTGAAATGGCCCAGGTGACTACCTTCGTTGGTACCTCAGGTGCACAATGGCACTGGTAGATTGTCATGACTGTCCTTGGGGGAGCAGAGAGACAAACTGCCACGATCTCTCGGTGGAAGGGCAGTGATGCAAACAGTGTCTCAGGTGGTAGATTTTTGGTAGCCTTCAATAAGGAATGTATAAATGCCACCTGTTGGCAGAATGCCAGTGAGGGCACAATCAACTCAAATACTGCTTGCATGGCAGCTCCCCTGGACCAGATTGAAAAGGGAGGGACTAGACTCCAGCCCCCCCCCCCCCAACATCCCTGCTACTTAACACTCCTAAGATCAGGGGATCTTGCATTAAGGGAGTATATTTTGAGGTATTATCTTAGACATAATATTTATTCCCCATATTTACACCACTAGTCTCGCTTTCTAATAACCTCAGGTGAGGTATGTTACTTGGGATTTTGTCAGGAATGAAGATGGTGACCCCTGTAGGACAAAGAATGATTTACCTCCTGATCATGGCTACAGCCAATGTACTTCGGTTAATATTTGGCATAGTCAAGTTTCTGCATTAACAGTACACCTGTGCCCTCCTTTCCTTTCCATCTTGTGGCAGCTTTCATCACTTTGTCTACTTCTTGTACCTATTATCCCATAATCCCGAGTTCTCTTCTCCTAACAAGACAGGTCTACAAAGCTGGAAGCCATTTTGTATGGGGAAAACGGGAGCACAAGTGAAGTGCATACAATGTGCAAGGGGTGGGCCCATTTCATACATACATCTCCCACTTTGTACTGGCCGGCCTTAGGCATAGGCCAACTAGGCGGCCGCCTAGGGTGCCGGTGTAGCAGGGGCACTTTTCCAGTATTTATTTGGTGTAGGTAGACCAGGATGGGGGCACCAGGTAATGTGTTGGGGGGCGCCGTGGAGCTGTTTTGCCTAGGGCACCAGTTGACCTAGGGCCGCTCCCAGAGTTTAACCACTGGGACTCCTCCACATATACACTTTAAGCTAAAGGAATGACACAGAATTCCAAGGGATTGCAGTCCTCCCAAAACACATATACCAGAACATTCCTCCTGAACTTCTATTTCTTCTGTTACTTGTTCGTTCAGTAAAGGAGTCAATGGCTCTTAGTACTCAAGGCCAGCTTAGCAGACCACATTAAAAGTGACATGCAGGAGTATGGAAAGTCAGAGGCTCTCTTCTGTGTACCGCACAATTAAAAGGCAAGGCAGTCTGTAGCCAATGACAAAGCACAGAATCACAATTCTTATTGTCAAAACATTATACAAGCTTACTCCCTGCTGAATTACTGGTACCTTGATCTTTCAGACTAAGTAAATGTCAACAGCCCCCTTACTGGTTTCCACAATAAGCTTTAATAATATAGAGGTTTCTTTGATTCAGGATATGTATACAACTTACCCACAGAATCCACATCATGTGTGTATTTGATTTAAAACAAGTCACAACTTGATTAAGCAAGCTGCTAATTTAGTTCAGCAGATTAGTTTTGCAAATGTGCAGCCTGAGAAACATCCCCACACCAGTTTACTGGGTAACCATAATTTTCTGCCAAGAAAAATGCATCTTCAGAACAATGTTTTCCTATCACTGTAGTTTAATGCTAGGATTCTGTTTAAGGCAAAACATTTGCAGAGTATTTTTTTCTCAGACTTGTTTGCAAGAAAATGTGTATTGCTTAGTTCTCTCATGAATGAAAACATAGGGGGTCCGTCTGACAAAGCTGCAAATCTTGACACTTGTAATGGAAGGATTAAAGTTGTATCTTGGTAAAAGTGGGTTTCGTTCATCACCCCCTACAGAGCTGAGCTACAGATGAGTAACAGGCTAGTACAGAGAGAAGCCAATGGATAAATGTAGCATCTGCCTCCTTGTTCAAAATTAAAACAAACAGCAGTTGGGCCACAGAATGAATTTTCCAAGCACGGGGCCTTTTCCAAACTGTACTTTGTCAATTTTCAGAGGACTGTATATTCCTAGACATGGTGAACCTCTGGGTTTTGGAAAGAAACACCAAATAAAAACACGAATTCAGTACGAATGTCAAAGAAGAAACTAAATAAATCCATGAAATACATTTTATTTTTTCAGGAAAAATGCTGTTCTGCAATTCATTACACATCAGGGGTCAAGCCCACATAGTTGTAAAGTCCCAAAACATACATAGAATTTAATGCTTAGGTTTATAGGTAGTTATTAGGCATGCAATCAAGGAAATCATTGATGAGCCTAGCCCAATGTCCCACTCGCCCCAGAGCAATGTCTGATTAAGTGACTTTCTCAGTCACTCAGTAGGTAGATGAAGGCTGAGGGAATCAAACCCTGGACTACAAAACGCAGCTCATTAACAGCTCATAGCCTTAATCCTCTGTGTCTAGACTGCATTTCAAGTTCTAATTAAACATACCATGCAAAAAATCTTTATTTATCCTTTGTTGACCAAGTTAGTCCTACTAAGCTAGTAACCTCTTTTCAGGGAAGACCCAGGGGAAATTTGGCCAGGGCATAGGGTAACTTCCCCTACTATTCAACCAAAGGACGGCACACTCAGGAGTGCAGCACCCCCTTATTTTACACTGCAGTGTCAGTATTTCAGCCACCTTGTGAGAGAAAAGAACCCACAGCCTTCTGCACCAAAGGCAAGTGTGCTACTGAGAAAGAGGTGATCAAAACAATGAATAAAATAACGAGCCACATTCAAATACATATGCTCCACTTAAGCAACAGTGTTCAGAGTTTCCAAGATCAAATACTTGGGTTAAGAGACACTTTCCTACCATACCTTTGTTGCCCCCACTCCCATTTGTCTTACGTTAACCAGTGTTTCCATATATACTGAGTTTTTGCTATCCATTTCGATATTTCTTTTTGGCCGTAATGATAAAAATGATAATTTCACTGAAGTATTTTAGTGACAGTGATGATTTCAGTGAATTTTACGGGGAATACGCAGAATGGTTTGCAAGTGATTGGAAATATATGGCCAGACTTAAACATGTCCCTCTATGGCTAGCAAAGGCTATGTATGGAATGTTTAATGGCTACCTGAATTACCTCTTATTGTAGGAGGATTCTAAATAAATCCCAGTCCTTCTGCACCACATGCTCCAGAGACCTCAACCTCATTACCACAATCAGAATATGCTGGAGGGACAGGTTCATAACCCAGAGACTGCTCATGCTTTGGAATAGACTTCCTATACATGTCAAACAGAGCACCTCACTGGCCCTCTTCAAGAAGCATCTTGATGAGTGGATGGGAAACAGATAATTCACCCCGGGGATTACTCCAGTGGTTCTACTCGACAGAGGCACTGGGAACTAAGGTCAGGTGGCATGATGCTAGGGCACTTCTATGGGTTAGGCTTGTAAAGGCTCCAGAGCCATTAGCCTAGTACACATCTATGAACCTATGAAGATCACATGACCGTTTACCATGTCATGTGATGGATGCAGCTTACCCTTGTACATGTGTTCGGATGTGCACTGAAGTGAGCCAGAACCAGCTGATGTGAATCTTCCCCACCCCCAACACCTCCGGGCATCCATCACCCTCCAAACCCAGTCAACTATATCCGCCAGCGTGTTTCAACATGTGCAAAATAGTAAATTTATTAAATTATGACTATAACTGGAGTAGAACACTATTCTTAAAGGACCATTTTCAGGTTCATCCTGGGTGTACAATTATAGACATATAAAAAATAAAATGAGAAATACAACTGAGAAGAAAAGACTACACATTGCATGTGAACAAGAAAAAGATGCATTGTGAAATGAAGCGTATAATAGCAGAGATGTTATTTAATGCAGTAATTTTACTTCCTCACCTCTCATATCATTTCCTCCTGTTCCGGCTACCACCCATAATCAGTGTCTGTCCTTCCTGTTCAACTCCCCATACCAACAAATCCCTCCCAAACGGTGCAGTACATTCATATAATAACCTTTCCTTATTTTCCTGTGTGTCACATGTCCTTCTAAGCCACATCACCACAAGCCTGTCCCACCCCCTCTCTCATACCAGTTTGACAACACAGTCTTGCAGACTCACCAATGTGATACCCAGAAGATGTAGACCCAGTACTTCAGATATGGTCCTACCAACTCTTTGTAGTACTGAAAGACGTTAAGACAACCTTACCATTTTCCACACAGACTATCACAGCCATGTATCCCATCATCCTTTAGAATTTAGATCTTCCTCTGGCCTTTCATATTACTCTCATGATTCGATCTTGGAGTGACCTAAAAGGTCTTTCTGCCTCTGTTCTCTCCAAGAACATACCCTCTTAACCAACATTTCTTCTATATATTCCTGCCACCAAAATGCATAATAGCCTTGGAATTTTATGTTTCACTGTTTTCCAGTGGTCACCTGTTAATACCTGGTCTCACCTTCTGTGACTGTTGCACCAATCTTGGTGGTGTCAGTGAACAGGGATGACATGGCTGATCTATTCTCTACACTTAGTCAATTAACACAAGTAGTATGTTAAGAGGAACCAGTCTTAATACCAAACTCTGTGGTATCCCACTGGTACCAAATTTTAGTCAGACCTCTCCCCTGCTCTTGCTACATCCAGTCTGGAGTATCTGTACAGGAAATAAATCTAAATGACTGTTGTGGTGTTAGAACCCACAAACTTCTGATCTGGCAAGGAAATGTGTATGGCTCAATAAAAGGAGTAGAGACACAGATTCTGTGTTTTGTATATTACATTTATTTTTTTCTGCTTGGTACTACAATTCCAGTTTATTCTAGGGACCATTTGAATGAAATGTGGCATTAAAAAATATTTGAGCTGGTGGCATAACCCTTTACTTCACTATACATGTTACATTATGTTTGTATTTTGTGTGTGTATGTGTGTGTGTGTGCGGGGGGGGGGGGGGTTACTGACTCACATGAGCCTTTTGCAGAGCCCAGGAGCACTAAAAGGTTCACAGCAGGCAAATGGCAGCTGAGGGATTCATACCCTGGCTTACAGGGAATCTCATTATCAGCTTCTATGTAATGGATTTCTGAATCTATGGCACCCAAAATGTAGGAAATTATTATTGCAGTGGACCTACCTGGTTAATAAATCTAAATAAATGTGCTCTTTGTTTGATAGTTCAAATCAGACAGTGACTAGTAAACAATTAGTAATCAGTATGAAATATACAATCCACAAAACATCCTCCTCCCAATCTCTCTTACATACGTCACACAACCATTCTTGTCAGGCAGACTCCAAAGTGGTTTTACAGTAAACTCCTTGGTTTCCTTTACAGCCAGTGGAGTAAAGCATCTAATTAAGGCTGCAGATTATCTAAAATCAGCTGGAAAAGGAACATTTGCCAGAACAACAAGACTATGTACACAACGTTAATTTATTTAATGACCTCTGAGGGTAATTAAAAATGCTTGCTGATGTCACCTAGAAAATGTGACACTGGTGGTTTTAGCAGTTTCCTGACAAAACTTGCTATCTAAATCAAGTCACAGCAGATTTAAGAAGTGCCCCCAGGTAAAGAGTACCTGGAGTCCCCCAGGGTGTCAATGACAGATTAAAGTGATTTTCACTTCCCTGAAGAATACTTCTGAAAAATAAACTGTGAACAGAGAGACAAAGACACCAATACTTCTGAAATATAACCTGTGAACAGAGAGAGACAAAGACACTTGGAGGTGGGAATAATCCTTATTTAGGAGAGTGTGGTAGCAGCAGCCTTTAACAATCATCGCAGCCCCCTTGCTGACAAAGATGAGAAGGCCCTCAGTGGGTTTAAGCTTTTTTAACACTAGAGAGGCCTCCCCTCAATTTGACCCCTGTACAAACTCTCTACAGTCCCGGATTGTGTTGTCACTCAAAATGGAGTGGAGACAGACCTACAGGGCAACACTTAAGTGCATCTTCGGCAGCATTTGCTTTGAGCATTCTGGCTTCAGTAACAATGTTTAAATAACATCTGCTTATTAGAAGGCTGGTGTGGTGTTCCCTCACTGCATACAGGTTAAAAAGAGGATACATACCTATGCAGGAGCTGGTGTGTGTGTGTGTGTGTGTGTGTGTGTGTGTGTGTGTGTGTGTGTGTGAAGTTGCAGACCTCAGAGTCCATTTTATATTTTCTTCACAGGTTTATGTGCCCTATATTTCTAGCATTATTTCACAAGTAGTAAAAAGGCAGTGTGTATACGTCTCAACCTCGTAATGCAAAAATTTGGACAAAGCTGAAATTATGGGTGGGACAAAAAACCAAAGATAGTAGGGACAGATTTGCTCTTACAAATCTACAAATCTGGTAGAACAGAATTAGTGTAAGGATTCATTTTCTGAAGAATATGAAGTCTGAAATTCAAATGTATGCTATTTAGTGACTTCAGTCCTCACTGATTTACCAGAAAACCACAAATTTTTTGAGGAATAGACCAAAAATATAAGGTGAAAATCTGGACAGCTGAGCTGCATGGCAGTGTGGTCTATGCTGGCTGTAAGTACCCAGTTTGGGTTTGTGAAGGGCCAATCTTGTCTCCTGAACCTGATTGACTTATTCAAATCAGTCTCCAGAGCCGTGGACGAGGGTAAGCCAGTCCACACAGCCTATCTGGGCCTCGCCAAGGCCTTTGACACCACCCCCCACTCTGGAATCATAGATAGACTTACTAAGCTGGGCATTAATCCCTATGTCACTCAATGGGTTGCCAACTGGCTTACTGACAGAACCCACACTGTAAAAGTAGCCAACTCCAAATCCAGCTCCAGACAAGTGAGTACCTCAGGGTTCAGCCCTGGGACTGCTCTTGTTTGGCATCTATTTTTCTGAAGTACAGACAAACACTAAGGAACTCAGGCTAACAAAGTTGTCAGATGACTGCAAACTGGGAGCCATTATTGAATCCCCAAATGATGTGAATACTCTACAAAAGGGCCTTACAGAAACAGATGCTTGGTGCCAGAGCCATGGGCTCAAGCTTAATGCCAAGAAATGTATAGTTATCCCCTTTGGGAAAAAACATGTACCCGTGAATTACCACATAGGTGGCAGTACACTAAACACCAAAAGTGTGATAAGGGACTTAGGGACACAGGTGGACAGTGGTCTCACCTTCAATAACCACATTGCCACAACAGTCAGGAAATCCTTCTATGTGGCACACCTCATCACTAAGGGCTTTTCATCAAGAAAAAAGGAAGTCATTGTCCGACTGTACTCATCCGTCATTAGACCCATTATAGAATACAACGCCCCATTTGGTATGTACCTTTCAAGACATCTACAACAATTGGAAAGGCCGCAGAAATACCTCACTAAAAGAATCACAGGCCTAAAGCAGATGTCCTACGCTGACCGCCTTAAACTCCAGCTATAGTCTGTCGCATACCGTCTACTCAGAGGCAATCTCTGCTTAACATAAAAGGCTATGTCAAACCCAGAGCTGTTGGACATGCTACACTTAAAGAAATCCAAATCCCTCAGAGCCACACGCTCCAGGGATCTAAATCTTGTCATCACAATAAACAAAACATGCTGGAGGAATAGGTTCCTGACTCAGAGACTCCCCAGACTCTGGAACAGACTGCCCATACATGTCAAGCAGAGCGCCCCTCTGGTCCTCTTCAAAAGGAACCTTGACAATTGGATGGGAGAAAAGAAATTCACCCCAGGGATCACGTCAGTCACCCTGCTAGACAGGGGTCCAGGGAAGTAAATAGTGTGGGAAGAAATAGCCAGGGAATTGTTATGGCTAGGCTTGTATATGCCCTAGGGCCGATAGCCTTTTACCAACCTATGAACCTATAATTGCATTAAATGTTTGATTTAACTTTCATACTGAACCCCCAGTGTCATTACCATTACCAGTGTCTACCGATAGCACAAAAACTTTAGTCGCTGCCAAATTTTTGGTTTTCCATAACCCTCAGTTATGTAATATTTTTATTTGTAAGTAAAGTTGGCCACCAAGGCCTTTTTTCAGCAACAACCAAGTTGTTAAAAAAATAAAAACAATTGTGAAATCTTAATGTTAGTATGAGTTGCACAATATTAGAAACACACTGCATTCTACCTTCTATAAAGATGCATACCTCATATTACGTGCATCTACAACATTTGCATGTATTTATCCCTCTGTGACACATCATGAGCTTTGCTTCATCATTTGGATGAGGTCTACTGCTCAATGTCAGCGCATCGACTTAGACAAAGTCCTTCACTAAGTTCTAGTCATAATGATCTATAGATTCCAAACTAATATGCTGTAATATTCTCCCACTAAGAATATCTTTAGTAGTAATTAACTCACATTTGTGAGCCTTCTGCCATCTGTTATTCCAACTAAGTGGATTAGAAGGTTATCTTACTAAATGCCCTACTGTTTTCTAAAGTAAATCAACTCAAGCTTTTCTGTTTTATTTCTGACAGTTTCTTAAAATAAAATCACTCTCTCTCTCTCTGTTTTCCGGCCTGGGAGGGGTAACATGTCTCAAAAATTAATCCTGGTACTTCATGAGCATCAAAGTTGCTAGCTTAACCACCTTAAAAACAAAGAAAAAAAAAACAACATACTGTAGTTATTCTCAGATGTGACATTCAAGCACTTACAAGTTGTTTAGAAGTAGGTGCTACTTTATTGAAAGAAAAAATATATTAGACGAGTGCTTTCGACCTTAGCAGAGCTTCATTAGATAGACAGTATAAATAACTTTGTCAATTATTTAGCTGCCAACATTTGTGAACAAATTCCATTCAAAAGGATCGATAAAAGCCTTAAAGTATTGAGCTGCCTTCTGCCCAGCCATGGCTGAAAAGGGTCTTGGAACAAGTCTCCTCCCCTGCCCCTCACTCTGTTATCCAATAAGTAAGGTAATGTGGCAGCCCACCCCTCATTAAGGAAAGGTAGGCAGATAGGTTCAGTGCTAACTTTACCCCCCCATCCCCTAAAGGGCCCATATCTATACAGGAAGAATGCAGAGTCCCTGTAATCACAACTACAGGCGCACAGCAACAGTTATTCCCCTCCATAAAGGGGGAGCCACCACTGATCCCGGGAACTATCGACCTTTTAGCCTGATGAGCCTGGTCTGCAAGGCCATGGAATGTATCATCATGGAACTCAAAGACATTGGTAACTTCCAAACTATGGATCCCACCCAGTTCGGGCTTGTGAAAGGCAGATCATGCCTCCTGAACCTGATTGACTTCTTTGAGGCAGTCACCAAAGCCGTAGATGAGGGTAAGGCGGTTCACACAGCCTATCCTGACCTCGCCAAGGCTTTCGACACCATCCCCCATTCTGGAATTATAGCTAAACTCATTAAACTAGGTATAAATCCCCACGTCACAAAATGGGTTGCCAACTGGCTCACTGACAGAACCCACACTGTAAAAGTTGCAGACTCCAAATCTGACCTCAAAGCAGTGACAAGTGGAGTACCACAGGGTTCCGTCCTGGGAACTCTCCTGTTTGGTATCTACTTCTCTGAAGTACAGGCTAACACAGAAGGCCTCTGGCTAATGAAGTTCACAGATGACTGCAAACTAGGAGCCATAGTCAAGTCCCCAAATGATGTGGACATCCTACAGAAGGGCCTCACTGAGACAGATGCCTGGTGTCAGAGCCATGGCCTCAAGCTCAATGCCAAAAAGTGCAGTGTCATCCCCTTTGGTAAAGCTCTGTACCCATGAACTACCACATAGGCAGCAATCTACTTAACACCGAATGTGTGATAAGAGACCTTGGGACCCAGGTGGACAATAGTCTCTCCTTTGATAGTCACATCACCACAGTAGTCAGAAGTCCTTCTACGTGGCACACCTCATCATAAAAGGGTTCTCATCCAGGAAAAAAAAGAGGTTATTGTTCCCCTCTACTCGACACTCAGACCCTTTATAGAGTACAACGCCCTTTTTGGAATGTACCTCACAAGACATCTGCAGCAGCTGGAAAGGCCACAGAAGTACCTCACAAAGAGGATTACTGGCCTCAAACGAATGCCCTACACTGACCACCTCGAACAACTCCAGCTTTACTCCATAGCATATCGCCTACTCCGAGGTGATCTCTGCCTAACATATAAAGATATGTCAAACTCAGAGCTGTTGGACATGATACACCTAAAGAAATCCCAATCCCTCCAAGCTACACGCTCTAGGGACCTAAACCTTGTCACCACAATAAACAGGACATGCTGGAGGGATAGATTCCTGTCCCAGAGACTTCCCATACTCTGGAACAGACTACCCATCTATGTCAAGCAAAGTTCTTCATTAGCACTCAAGAAAAATCTTGATGAGTGGATGGGAAATAGGAAATACACCCTGGGGATCACTTCTTTGTCTCTGCTCAACAGTGGCACAGGAAAATAACTTTCTTGGGTGGTGTAAGCCAGGGGAACCTTGTTGGCTAGGCTTACGTAGGCCCTTGGGCCAACAGCCTAGTATCTACCTATGAACCTATAAAAGCAAAGATCCCCTTTTTAAGCTTAAGGAAACTTAATGGCATATTTTCAGTTCATATCCAACCCCACTCCAGATAGACAAGCCTAAAATATTTATAACTGATATGAAAAATATGGGTCTATATCACTCTGTCGAAGGTTCATTTCCATGAACCTTCATCGACCCTAATACAGTGAACGCTCACATCGGCAAATGTTCACTTCAATGAATGAGTTATCCTGGGAAGGGAATAAGTTGGCCATCATAAGAAATTTGCTCTTTTCCCCACTGTAGTGCGATCTCGGAGTTGGTATATATAGTTAGGAGGGCTGTGGGGGCGAAGCCCCCAACATGGGTGTTTTAAATAATGTGCTTTTTGTGACTGTCGGAATGCTGGGTAACTCGTTCCTTTCCCAGGGTAAGTCATTACAGTGAATGTTTGTGGATGTGACCATTCACTGTATTAGGGTTGATGAAAGAAGGTTCACAGAAATGATCCTTCGATGAACTGATATAGACCTGAAAAATACATCTGAGTTCACCTTCCAAAGTGCTCTTTTCTCAGAGATGGAAGGAAAAGAAAAAAAGATGGAGAATGAAGTACTTGGTAAAACAAAAGGCTCTCACATTTGCATTATATTAGTTTGCAGAAACAGCTGCAATGTGTTGGGTCTGTGTCATTAATGAGCACTCATCTAGACATATATGAGAGTATTCATTCTGCATACCCTATTGTTAATGTTCTGCATTATAGTTTATATTTTATTTGATGTTGTGATTTCCCTGGTGGAAACCAAGAAAGCCTCCTTCCTTGCTTCAGGGTGAGTAGGTGGAACCTGCTTAATGGCAGCATCCCTTGCTGGAGTGAATGTATACCAGACGCCATTGCCCTCAGACTTTTAAATCTACTCTCTTCTCTCGTATCTTTCTCTTTCCTCAGTTCCTGCTCCTCTCTATAGTGCTAATACTACTACACACCAACACCCTGTTTCTTCTAAATAAAGCTTTACATCCAGATTATTGGCGTGGGAGGTTGGCATAATGGTCAAGGTGTTTACCTTACAAACATAAGGTACAGGGTTGGATTCTCACATGGGATAATTGGCTAGGCTGAAAATGGCCCACAAGGGCAGTTAGCCTAGTACTAATCTATGAACCTATGAACCTATTAACATGTCACTACTGTATAGATATACACTGAAACCTGTACATAACTATTAAATTGATTGTTTCACTTTGCTGTATATTTTGCTTGTTATATGCCTTCTGCGATATAAATGCTTGTCTTGAATGACTAATTGTAACTGGAGCTTTTCTCCTCAAGTCTCCACTGAAAATGGTACCTTGACTCACCTGGACCAACCCGGTTAACAAATGACAATAAATAAAAATAAATAAATAAATAAAGAAGGCTTCTGAAGTCTTGGTATAACTTCTTTCTGCTCTCTCTAAATGAACATTAGGTCACTACAGGAGGAGACAATGAAGGAAACATTTAATCTGTTCAGAAACTGTAAACAAAGCCAACACTGACATTCTTCTACACTTACGACAAGGACTAGGACTACATAGTTTGAAATAAAAGCATGGAGACTACTGTCATTCCATGAGAGTTATTGAATTACCCTCAAACAAGTCTAAAGCTTAACAGGTAGAATTTTAAAAACAGCAGAGAGAACTAAAGTTTTGCAGAGGAATGCAGCATGTTATGGTCTTAGTGACAGTTTGCTTAGCGAGTCTGTATGACAAAGAGCTAACTGGTTTATTAACATGGAAGCCACATACAGAGTTGTCTCACTCGGCCTAGTGAGAGACATAGGAAGGGGTGACTGCTAAGTGAACTGCACAGATGCCACCTTGTGGATGTCAGGAGGTATTGCACTGCAAGGAATATCAGGCAGGTGAAGTACTGACTTAAGCCATGCAGATGGGCTGATGCCAAAACAGGGTGCACAAAATCATGCACCATAATATATGGCATTGCCTTAACAGTGGGTTCACTGGTCAAACTGAGGAGAGGGGATGAGATCCATGGAGCATAAAAATAACCTAAACCAGTCCTGCATGACGCATACTACTCCCAAATCCCATTCAATTGCCAGCCAATGATGAGGCTTTTTGAAAAACCAAGCAACCTGAAAGACTAGTATTTGGGGGGAGGATGCTGAAGCATACAAGATTTGGGACCAAAAGGACAGGAAGACCTCAAAGGTTAAGGTGGGAAAGCAACAAAATAAGAGATAAAAAGGTTCTAAAATCAGCAACATACACCTTTCACCTCTTCATTAATGAGACACTAAATGCCTGCCCCTGAGAAACATCAAGTCTGTAGTTACCTCAGGATATACATAATATACACGAGGTAAAACACTGAAATCAAGTCCTCACTCGCATGGATGTTGTGCTGTCTTTACAAGCTATCATTATCTGAAGCACGTCAATAGAACACATTTGTGTGTGTTCCTAAACGCTCTCCACTTCCACGCAAATAACGGGCAAGTCCACTTAAGACCACATTACATCATCATCTTATCCAGTTTTATTTAGCATGCATGATACCTTTTATGTGTATTATGTTAAGATTTATGTCACCTACTAGGCAGTAACTTATGTGCACATATTAAAAAATATAAATACCAAATTTCGATTCTTCCCTAGAGCTAAAAATGTAATTTTGTAGCAATGGTGCCGTTATAATAGAGTCAACTCTGAGCAGATATTAATGTACAGCCAACCCAAACTGCCCATTACTTACAGAAGCTGGTCATGGTTTTCTAACAACTAGATGACTCAGGGCTAAGTAGGTATCCAGGCAGGGCACGATGGAGGATGGGGGGTGAATGGCCAATTGTCACCTTGTCCATCCTGGGACGAGGGTGGCAGCTATGCTCAGTGCTGTACTGCAGGCACATGGCAACTGAGCAGCCATGACAAAGGCCTACATGCACATTCAATCAGTATATGCATGTCCAGGAGGCTGGATTGCAGATCAAAGCTAACCAGTCAGCTGCCACAGCAGATGAAGTGATAGAGCTTAGTTAGAAAAATAATAGTTGCCTGGATGATGACCTTCTGTGATTGATTCTCATCCTATGAGGAATGAATAGGTCATAAGGGCCATCAGAACAAGAGCTGGCAGTCAGCAGAGAAAAAAAATCACCCAGTATCCCTTTCTTGCACTTGTCATGAAGTTCCCACCTTGTAACCTCATTCAAATACTTCCTTCCAAACTAAATTCTGGAAGTAAATCCCCTTCCTATGGTTGGGGAACCAACTCAAAAAACCTCAGTGAAAAACCTCACCAGCAATAAACTCTTGGTTTACAGGAAAAAAGCTAGAGTGTCCCCTGTTGAAGTGCCACATTCGCCAAAAGAATACAGAAAGGTAAGACTTTCAAAACTGCTTCATGTCTGAAGACATCTCTATTCATAAAACAGTACTTTACAGGCAATTGAGAGCTGCTCAGATGTGTTAAAACCTGTAAAAACATGTATTTATTTCAATTATTCAGGGAGGGGGGTGTCCGACATATGTCCATCCTCAGTGGCAGTGCCATCAGTGGGGGATGGATCACCACTGGGGCCGTGGTCTAGAATGCTGCCTTGCCAAACTAGTTGTAGCCATTTGCAAAAACTTGGTTACATTTCAATTGCGTCTAATGAAGGATAGCAAATCTACCCAAAATATCTTGTATCCTCAGACAATTGCCCTATTTTTCCTCTGGTACTCTTGATTTTGTAGACTTGCTGAATACCCACCCATGCCCCTAGTCTTTTTCTCAGTTCTAGTCAGTCTCATTACCCATGGCTTCTGAAGACCGTACATCATTCCAGCTGCCTTTCTCAAAGCTTGTTCTGTCTGTACTATAGGAAGAGAAAAAAAAACTCTCTCCACAGGGTGTACACATACCAATGCGGTATCTATCTCCACAGACTGTATGTACTGATGTGCATACTTCTCAACGGTCCCTGGTTTTGATTCCAAATTTAGTTCTGTCCCTCTTAATCTCTCCTAAATCTGATGACTTTTGGAAAAAAGGTGGAGAGTTACTCTTAATTGTTTATTTACCTACTTTTGTTAACTGGGTTAGTCCGACTGGGTGTTAGCCCATTTTCAGTGGAGTCCTGGGGAGAAAAGCCCCAAAAAGATAGAAAAACAATACAAAAAGTTAGCACACTATACACACCAAAGGGAAACTAAATTTAGAGAAGAAAAAAGATGCACAGTATATATATATATATATATATATATATATATATATATATATAATAAAAGAAAAAAATGAGAGTCGTGTTATATAATACAATAACGATTAATAAAAGTGAGAAAGTGAAAGAGAATAAATAGAAACCAAGGGAAGAAGGCAAATAAGACAAAATTACAAACATAATGAAAGAAAAATTAAAGAAGAAATATATACGCAGTAGTTAAGTTTGAAGCATAGAGGAGTGGGGAGGAGTCAGTGAAGGAAAGGAAGGAGAGAAGAAGAAATAAAAAGAAAGAGGAAGAGAAAAATATAAAAGGGAGAGCAGTCCAGGAAGTTAGAGGCAATCGGAGGTAAAAAGTAGGAGAGAGAAAAAATGGGCTGATAGAGATAAAAAGGCAAAACAGATGGTGAGTAAAAGAGATAAAGTCCAACAGTAAGAGAAAAGCAAGAGAGACATCATTAGCCAGGAGAGGAACATGAACACAGCCAGTCAGAATGGAGGCAGTCTTTTAGGAGCATTTTGAATTGAGGTAAGTTGGGATTGGATACAATGACCTGAGGGACATTATTCCCTATTTTGGAGATCTAGATAGAGTATAGAGTCACCAGCTTTACTGCTGGACTTAGAGACTTGTAGCAAGAGTTTGTTCAAAGATCGGAGAGTACGATTGTTAGTCTAGGCTTGAACATTAAATGAAGGGAAGGGGTATATTCAGATTGATGGACTAGTCTGTGAGCTGTTGTAAGCGGAGTGTAGGTTAAGAGATGGGGAAGTTTAAGCCGGTCAAGTTCATGTAAGGCCGAGCAATGATGAGATCTATGTGGGGTGTAAGGAGTAAATTTTGTTATAGCAGGTTTCAAGGCTAGCTGGATCAGTTTTACTGAGGTTAGTGTACATGGGAGAGGCATATAGTAAGGTGGACAGAAGGCGAGTTCTGGCTAAATCTTGTCTAGTTTTAGTTCTAAGAAAAGGCTTGAGTATGTAAAGTGAGCCACATTTATTATGAGTATTTTTGATGGACTGTGCTAGATGAAGGTCAAATTTCAGATTATCAATTAGGACACCTACTAATTTTGAACAGGGGCAGCTCGTCCCATCAGACTGCAGGACTGCAGCCCCCCCCAGCAAGAAAAAAGAAAAAATAACTGTTTAACTATAAATTAATGCAATTAAATATTTACTGTCTTTCTTAAGCTCAGCCAGCTGCTTTACTCCGACTGACCCCCTAAAGCCTGCAACCATGCGCACTTTGAGCAGTTCGAGTTCCGGGTTTCGTTTCTGTAAATAAAATAATAAATCCACTCTGGCCTGCTGTAAAAACAGTCCAGATTAACGAGTGAAGGCATCAGTGCAATGCCCAGAAGTCTATGCGGTTTGTAACCGCATAGAAATGGAAGGGGTTCAGACTGCCACATCCGCAGGCACGTAAGTGACGTGGATGGGCTGAATGGCTACTGATTGGTTCTCACTCTCTTCCTGGGCTTTATCTGCTAGGAAAAGAGTGAGAAGCAAACAGTTGCAGCTAGTTAAGTGAGTTAACTCATTTGCAGTTGGATTTTATTAAGGAAATCAACCTGATTATTACCCGAGGGCTGAGGCTAATAAATATCTGAATTCCTAACTTCCTTCGGACGTGATTGACTGACACAGCTGAAAGATTGAAGAAGTTCAAGTGACTAGTACATTCTTTTCTTGGTGTTATGTGTAATCAATATTCACTACATTAATACTACTATAGCAGCTGATGTGGAATGTGCCCTGCTATGATCTGCAGATGTTAAAAGAGATGCTAACAATTATAGTCAACTTATTCAGTCTTGTTTACAAAAATAATTATTAATGTGCACACAGTTTGAAGTGTTAAGTATATGTACTAGTTTGTAAGAATAAACCTTAACATTAAAATACAGCACAGCTGTGAGTGCATTCAGCTTCTTATGTAAACTATTTTTCAACAATGCATATACAGTTTTGTCACAAGAGACCAAAGTTGATCTTGTTAGTGAAATTCTAAACTTTTTCTTCACTACTTAAATATTTTGTAAACCTCCTGGACTGAGGCTAGAAGGGGGCATTATGGTTCAGCTCAATATCCTGGGTACCAGACTTCAGTAAATAAGTGAATACACATATGTACAGACAGACAGACAGACATAAAATGCGTTGAAAAGAAAATGGTAGAGAAATGATGGTGTCTAAGAGAGTCTGCCAGAAGCAATAATGTTATAAACATTTCTGATTTCATTTAGCAAAATACATAGTCTTTCAGAATTTAATTTTTCTTTTCATTCTGTAAACTCTAGCTAAAGCTTCAAGAAAAGTAATAAAGGGACACTACAAAGATAACCACATCAGTACTAATTATACCTGTACCTGAGTATCTCTAATCTTCAAAAACGTCTAATTTGGATATGGGCCATTGTAAACGACATGCTTTCTGGGCAGTTCTCATGGTGAATAATTATTTCATTCTATGATGTCTGCTTTATTTTGGTCATGATTATACAGAAGTCAGAGCCAATCATGGAAAACTATGGTTGCAAGACAGACAACCTGTAGTTGCGCAGAACACTGGTCAGTCACAGGATGTAAGCACATACAGAAATTGTTTGCTTATATTTTTTGAAATGGGGTGGGGCATGCCTGTTTTTGAAGGGTTCCTTTTAGAGAGGCATCTTAATGGTAAATGATAAGAAATCCAACAAATCCAATGTGCATCAGTGTACATCACAGCTTTACTAATATGTCCTGCCCGCAGTCGAGTGGTGTTCGAAAGACATGCGTAAATGGGCGTGCCTTCGTTGAAGGTTGGGCATAGAGCTGGCACCTCGGCACCGTAAATAAATCTACTGCCAATCATTAGCGGACCGGAGTTCTGTTGTGGCGACCCCTAACCGGGAAAAGCCGAAAGAAGAACAATTAATATTCATATTATATATGTTTGAGTTTATCAAAGTGATGCTTTCATGCTGAGGACTCTACTGATTATGTCATTTTATATGACAGTAGTTTTATCAGAGGAAATATTCATTCTGTAATGTCATGAATCACATAAACTGCAGTTTTGTGTATGGAGGGACATTTAAGATACAATTTTTATTAATATTCCCATGACGTTGCATTTTCTGTTTTCAGCATTTCATTGTAGTTATTTGATTTATGTTACTTCCTAATATTAAGCTGAAAGTACTTTTATGCAGCTTAGACACTAGCCTTTTAGTTTATCCAGTACAAAATATTAATCTAAAATCAAAATCTTAGATTTGCATTCGTTGAATTGAATGTGGGAAAATTGCAGCTGTTGATTTAAGTTTAACATGTGTGCATGGTGAAGAAGCAAGTTTGGCCTTTTCATTACTTCTGAGATAATTACAGCATCCCCATCTTCTATTTATGTATGTATTTATTTATTTATTCATCCTAACTGGGTTAGTGGAATGTTTCAAAACTCTTTTCAGTCACAACCCCATCCATTTGGCAATGACATCAGCAATTACAATGGTATATAAACTGCGGTAAACAGATCATGCCAAGATCGTAAATGCATAACAATTGCTGAGACAGAGACAATATATACAGACACACAGATACAACATAAGAAAATATTAATGCATACATGATGCACACAGTCAACTAAACAAGTCATACTGAAAAAAAAACAGTTCTGAAACTGTAAATCAGTCAAACATGGTGTCCAAACAGTGGTTAAGTATGCTAACCAGTGTCTCTGAAACCAGTGCATTTGCTTTCTAGTGTGAGGGGTTTTCTTCATTTTTAATTCAAAATGCTTTCTATTGAGCATATTCTGTTTAGACAGATTGTTCCAACAGGCTTGGGCCAATTTGAAAATGATTTTTCACATATAGTTAAAGAGATGGGAGGTATGATTAAATTGATGGCCTCATTGTATCTGTGTGAATAGAGACATTTAATTTGTTTGTATGGGGTGGACTGAAACTATCTTTAAGTAATTTAAAATTCAGAGTATTAAGCATGGCATTTCCTCTAGCAGAAACAGGGGTCCACTTTGATTTTTGGATAGTAATACACTTAACTTTCAACCATTCCTCATTGTAAATAGGAGCCCGCTGTGCCAATGACAATTCTTTAGATACCCGTTTAACTGTCTGAACTTAACACTAACTTGGCAGTTCTAAATAAAGGCTGGCCTTGGCTTGTTTATTCTATAGATTGGATTTGGAAGGAAATTTGTTCGACAAACAGAAATTGCCACAGTTCCCTGTCAGAAAAGAGGTATGTAGTAGTGCTGCTATAACATTTCTAATAACTAAGCTGTTCTCAACTGCATAAAAAACATGAAGTCATTGTTTTCCAATGGAGGGGACATTCTGAATGACAGACTCATGTTCTGATGCAGTAACAAAAACTGTTACTTTTGGTTCACAGGTATATACATTTTAATTATTAATATTAAAAATGGCTGAAGGACCATGCCATGGCATACCTCTCAACTGTACAGATTTTGGCAGAATGTCCAGATTTTTGCCTCAAAATTTTGGTTTGTTCCTCTTAAAAATTGTGTTTTTGTTAACAAATCACTGGGATGATCTAAGGATTAAGGCCACTAAATAATGACATGCATTTGATTTCCAAACTTCATATCCTTCAGAAAATGCATGTTAACACAAATCTAGTTATTGTAACAATGTTCTAAGTTTATAAAACCAATTTTTAAAATGTGTCCCTATTTTTGGGCCTTTGACCCCCCATTTTGTTGGGCTTTGTCCAGATTTCTTGCTCTGAGGTCGAGAGTATGACAAATGGGCCAGTGCCATCACCGTCAGTCAGAGACATTTCAAATTCTGACATAACTTGTTGTACCCCACTCCCCCAGGCAGTGACTTTGGATGTGTCCAAGCAAGGCAAGGAGCAGTTATGCAGTGCAAGTTTGCAGAGAGAGTATTCCCCCATCCACGGTAGACACAAGTACAGTGGCTTTTCAACTGTCCTCGATTTTGCAGAATGTTCTGGTTTTCTGTCATGTTTTTATACTGTTGATTTATGGTTCTTATTATTCAGAAAGTACATGTTGTTGCTTGTTGATGCATGTTAATTGGTACTTTTCTAAAGCTGAACATAAATTATAAGTAAAGGAGATTTGGAGTGGTTTGAGTTGACTTGAGTGCTGCTTGTTTTTTTTATACTTTAATTTGACTGGCATTCCAGTAAAGTATTTAAAAAGTAATTTATTTTTTCATGCCTCACAACCTTTTTGTTTCCATGTAGATATTAACCAAGCTGTCATGATGTAGCCAATGCATTGAAATATTCTTTTTTCTTCTCCACTTTATTTGTCTTAATTGGAGTCTCATAATGACGGTTTGGCACCCAGGGCAGCGTATTTAATCAAGTCCCAGTTTTTGTGTTTTTTTAGCATGGCTCCACCCCTTTCAAGTTGACCACACCCCTTCCCATTGACCCCACCCATTCAGCTGTCTCCTGCAGTCCATCTTTGATTTGAAGTCACCAGCCGCCACTGATTTTAAGTGAGGTATAGCAGAAATAAAGATGTTACTGGATGAGTAAATTTGAAATATAGATGGAAGATCACGAGATCTACTAGTATGAAAGTGCATAAGTTTGGTCTTAGGATTTAGAATCAGTTGTGATTCTAATAGTCATGATTCAACTGATAAAAAGGACTGTTGAGTTGTAGAAGCAAGAAGATTTAAGGAAGGTGAAGCACATATGAGAGCTGTATCATCTGCATATTGCTAAAGGTGCAGATGAGTGGAGTCAGTCAGTGAAAATACTAAAAAGTAGAGGACCTAAAATAGAGCCTTGAGGAATGCCTGAGTTCACAGGCAGAAGGGAAGAGTGTCTGTTGCCATTTAATAGCTTGCTTTCAGCTACACAAACCGCTATGAAACCATGCTAGAACAGAGGAACTAAGTTTAAGTGTGGCAAGTTCATTGAGAAGTTTTTGATGAGAAACTGTATAAAAGGCTTTAGAAAGATCTAAGAAAATGTAAGACATAAATTGACCTTTATTTCTGCATTGGTTTATTGTGCTAGTAAAGCTAAGGAGAGCAGTAGTAGTGCTATGATGGGGGTGAAACCCATGTTTAGTACTGGCTAAGAGATTGTTAGAAAGAAGGTAGTTTAAAAGCTGTAGGTGGATAAATTTTTCAGAATTTTTCAGATAGTAGGTTAGCTCTCTCTCTCTCTTTCGGATTTTTCCCAGTTAGGGGTGCCACAGCAGATCACCTTGTCTGCTCATGATTGGCAGTGGAGTTTTTACGGTATCGACCTGCCAGCCCGGCACCCAACCTTCCACAGAAGGCACACACAAGCACGCACTCATGCCTAGGGCCAATTTTTAGTGTGTCCAATCCACTTGCAGCATGTCTTTGGGGACGTGGGAGGAAACTGGAGCACCCGGAGGAAACCCACACGACCACAGGGTGGACATGCAGACTCCGCACAGAAGACACCCCAGCCGAAGATCGAACCGGACAGCCTCTTGCTGTGACGTGACAATGCTAACCACTGCACCATTGCGGCTGTCCTAGTAGTAGTAGGTTAGCTATGGGGCTGTAATTAGAGTTCCCTCCTTTGTTTAGGGGAATAATATAAGATATCTTCCATCTGGAAGGAACATAGGGTTCTAAGATGGAGCATTTGATTAGAATTGTAATGGGATAAGCAGGAGCAGCAATTTTTAGGAAATCTGTAGGTAGATTATCAGCAGCAAGGGATTTGGGTTTAAGTTTGGAGAGTATTTTTTATGGTGAGAGTTTGAAGAGGTTTGAATGAAAAGGAGCTGCTGTCATCGCTAGCGGAAGTTGGAATAATAGGAGGGTTACTGAAGTGAGAATTAGTAATACCATGAAGGGAGTCAGTAAAGAACATACTGAATTGCATAGAAATGCTATTAGAGTTAGATTTAATTTACTTAATAAATAAATCATGACAATAGTTAAAGTCATAGGTTTCTTTTACTTTGGACAATGTATATTAATTCATGGTCTCTTATTCTGTCAATGTCTCAGGTTACTAGTACTAATATTTTAAAAGTGTCCCTGAATATCCCTGATTCTGTTGAGATTTTTCACTGATTAGTTGAGAACTATGTGATGCAGTACCACTGTCCACAGAGTGTATGTACCGATGTGACACCACTGTCCACAGAGTGTACATATTAAATGTGGTACCACTGACCACAGAGTGTACATACCAATGCGGTACCACTGTCCACAGAGTGTACTTACCAATGCAGTACCACTGTCCACAGAGTGTACTTACCAATGCAGTACCACTGTCCACAGAGTGTATGTACCAATGTGGTACCACTGTCCACAGAGTGTATGTACCAATGTGGTACCACTGTCCACAGAGTGTATGTACCAATGTGGTACTGCTGTCCAGAGTATACATACCAATCTGGTACCACTGTCCACAGAGTATACGTACTGATGCAGTACGACTGTCCACAGAGTATACATACAGATGCAGTAGATATCTCTACATGGTGTAGGTTTATAGGTTGTTACTAGGCTAATGACAACCAGGCCCCTTACAAGCCTAGCCACACACCCCAAACATATCTGGATTGTGCATATCATGGGCATCTATATGGTGGGGGGCATGGTAGTAAGGATGTAACTAAGGGATTTGCAGAATGGGGTGTTTGTTACGATACTTTTTTTATTGACAGCCTTCATCCATAAGGGACGCAGTACCCAGACCAGGGGTAAATTTACAATTTCCAATCTAATAGTCATGGTTTCTTTTGAATTGGGTCAGTGATGATCTGTTTTACATGGATGGGGAGCCTATTTCATAGTACAGGAATCCTTTGGGACATGTTATCTGACTTCACCAGCACATCGTGTTTATGTCACAAAGTTCAGATTACTGGATCTAGTGTTTCTGGTGCTGTACGTTTTGCACATGTGCAACACATCCATCAAGTTTGGGTCTGAGAAAGCCCTATAAAACAGGCAAAGATGCCTTCTCAGCAGTCTGTAGGAGACTGATCAGTGTAGGACAGGACATGCAAGCCCCAAATTCTGGTCAGAAACCTTTGTGAGAGTTCCAACTGTTGCAGGTGTTTGGTTATGTCATGCCAAAGGGAGGACTGTACTCAATGACAGGTCTGATAAGAGCCAATCAGAATGGTACTATGACTTCCTTGGACCTGGATGCCATACACTTAACTATGATAAGAGCCAATCAGAATGGTGCTAGGACTTCCTTGGACCTGGATGCCATACACTTAACTATGATAAGAGCCAATCAGAATGGTACTATGACTTCCTTGGACCTGGATGCCATACACTTAACTATGATAAGAGCCAATCAGAATGGTGCTATGACTTCCTTGGACCTGGATGCCATACACTTAACTATGATAAGAGCCAATCAGAATGGTACTATGACTTCCTTGGACCTGGATGCTATACACTTAACTATGATAAGAGACAATCAGAATGGTACTATGACTTCCTTGGACCTGGATGCCATACACTTAACTATGATAAGAGCCAATCAGAATGGTACTATGACTTCCTTGGACCTGGATGCCATACACTTGACTATAAGTTGGGTGACATAAAATGATTTTCTTACTATCTTAGCTATGTTTTGGTCAAATGCCAGATTGCTATCTACATATTTTCCCAGATCCCTTACTACTGGCTCGATTCTTAGGAGTGTTTTATCAACAGAGTAATTAACTTGGGTTGACCATATCCCGAAGGGAATCATAATGCATTTTTGGTCATGGCTTTGGCATTGTGTTAAACCCACTTGCAAGATGGTGTCTTGGGGGAATCTATAATAGTTCACAATTTACAGTCATCGGTGAACTTGGTGAGGACCCAGCATGGAATCCTGGGATACTCCACTGGTGATCGATCTCTAGGTGGAGGTGTTCTCACAGATCCTGACTTCTTAGGTCTGTGAGCCAAACATCAATCTAATAAGTTATGTAGGGCTTTATGCTTAGCTCAGAGAGTTTGTCAACATTGTCCGAGTGGCATATTGTATCAAATGCCTTAGCCAGGTCATGATGCACAGTATGCGCTGTTTTATCCTTGGTCTATTGCCTTGATGACCATCTCACAGAAGTCTACCAGGTTAAGCAGGCACAACCTTCCATGAAAGCCAAATCATGGTGGGTCCAGTGTCTGTAGGTTGCCATTGTCCTTGTGTTTTATTCCATCTATCCATTCACAACCCCTTTTCAAATTTTTGCATATGGGGTCAGGGTGCCACTTCAACAGTGAATCATCTAGAGACAAAGTTCACACCTTCAGGTGGCTAGCCCTGACACAGCTGTTCTTCCATACCACACACTACTATGCACGCTCACACCTATGGCCAAGTATCCAGTTCACCTACTGCATATCTTTAGAATGTGGGGGGGGGGGGAGTGGAGCACCTGAAGGAAACCCATGTAAATGCAGGGAGGACATGCAGACACCACACAGAAGGTATCCCAGCAAAGAATTGAACCAGGGAACCTCTTGCTGTGAGGTGAGAGTATTATCTGCTGTGCCACTGTGCTGCCCAGTCCTCGTTTATTTCCATGATAATTTGTTCCATGGCTTTGTATATTAGGCTCGTTAGACTAATGAGCCTGTGATTCCTTGGGTCAGTAGATGGTCTGCCCTTGTGGAAGGCAATGACTGTTGTGGTCCTCCATTCAGCTGGAATGCAGCCTGTTCCGAGGCTATAGTTGAACTGCGCCTCAAGGGGTCCAGATAGGTCATGTTTTAGACTGTTCAGCAGGGAAATGGTGATGTTGTCAGGGCTCAGAGCAAGTGTTCTCTGGTTTTACCAAGCACTGCCAGCACCTGGCCCCTGCTAATAGTTGGGGGAAGTAGGTTTGGGGAGATTTCACCTGGAGGGAGGAGTGGGGGGGTAAAGTTTGAGCTGAATTTATCAGCCAGTACATTGGCTAGGTCACCCTGATCAGTGAAGGTGGTGCTATTCACCACAGTGCTGTGTTATCTTTAAAGTTCAGGACAGATGAAGAAGGTCGTGTGATTGTCCTTAGCCTGTGAGGCTATCCTGAGCTCAGACTGTCTTGTTGGACTTAGGCCAATTAGCTTCCTTTATAGTTACATAAGAGAGCACTTATCTTTATGGGAGTTGCTTTTCCTGATTTGAGTCATGAGTTTTCTTTTATTATAAACCCTGTTTAGGTGGGGATTCCACTACTAGGGTTTGTTTTGGATTGACTTCTAGGGGTATTGCAGCCTCTAAGAAGCCATGTACATATTTCTATAGGGACTCTGAATAATTCTGCATAGGTAGCTACTGTTTTGGGGTTAGGGGGAGCCTTACATTTTGACAAACTGTCACTTAAAAGTTTGCAGTTTGCCTTAGAATATTTCCTGTTACTGGTTTAGCTGCATTTTCCAGGTTGATTTTAATTTCAGATGAGACAGTTTTGTGATCTGAACCTCACTAGTGACAACATGACACCAGGAGGAGGGGTGTGCATGCAACACTGCCCCATATAGAGGCTATCAGATCCAGTATGTTTGATCTTCTGGTTGGAGCTTGCACTATCTGTTTGAGTTAAAAGCCCAGGAAGCATAGTGCCTACGAGTCTAAGGCAGTGTAAGGTCCCCAGTCTATGAGGGGTAGTTAAAGTCACCCAATGAAGGTAGTGTTTGGTTGGATGTTGAGCAGTTGTAGCAGGTTTAGGTAATAGTCGTGAGACTCTAGTGGCAAAGATGGTGACCTGTAGCATGCAATGATATGGTGGCTAGCAATAATGTGGTGAATGACCTTTTTCAATGGTCACTTGCATGTGGCTGAGCTCATCCTAGTTAACAAACCTGGAGATATGTTTCTTGCCAGTGTAGATCAAGACACCTCCACCTTTGGCCACAGTCTGTGCTGTTGCTGGTCTAAATGCGTGGAAGGTGCTGTAGTCTTGCATGGCCAGAGTACTTTCTATGGGTTTAAACCAAGTCTTAGTCAAGGCATAGATGTCTACATTCTACCGAATGAGGAGAGCTTGAAGGGTGTGGAGGGTTTTTTTTTTTTTTGGCATTTTAGTATTGAGTAGTAACACCTTTAAGTAGCTTGGGTACCTTTGCACTATGTTGCTAGTTTTGTCTTTTTGGCATTGCCTAAATAAATGCTGTAAGGGGATGGATAAAGTTGTACCCGATATCTGAAAGCCTAGAGGAGAGAGGTACAGCTCACTCATGGCAAAGAAACATGGTCTGTTGATCATATCCTCCCAAGCTGACCGATATTGGATCCCCCTGGAGTGACACCAGAAACTAAGCCAATTATTAAAAGCAATCATTTTATGTTCATAATGTGAAATCATCCTTGGTAGAGGTAGAATGCTGCTCAACACAAAGAGATCTATTAAGTCTCTTTTCATATAGTCCCTGCGAGGTACGTCTCGGGTCATTTACACCTACATGGACCATGACAGAACCATACTGGCTCCTGAGGTGCAGTGACTTGAGTGCATGTGTGGTACTGCAGATCTATGCAACTGTCTATCTTATCAAGAAGTACATCGATACCAAGTTGCTCTAAACTATTGCTCAATGTTTCATACACGACTCTGTCAAATGCTGAAGTTAAATCTATATAAATTACATCACAGCACAATTTTTCATTCATAGCTGTTATATTGTTACAGAACATAATGTTTACAGGTGGTAATAGAGCTATTTTCAACATATGCATATGCTTTCAAGTCCCAACCTGTCCAGTTCTGACAATAACTTATTCAATATAACCTTCTCCATTATTTTTCCACAACATGAAAGTAGACTTAAGGGTCTGTGCGATTCTGTGTTTGTCCTACTCCCCTTTCCCTAAAAGACAGGTTTAATAGGCGCACGTCTCCAAT
Source organism: Protopterus annectens (assembly GCF_019279795.1). Classification (NCBI taxonomy): domain Eukaryota; kingdom Metazoa; phylum Chordata; order Ceratodontiformes; family Protopteridae; genus Protopterus; species Protopterus annectens. The sequence continues at coordinate 1,030,516,883 of NC_056733.1, forward strand.
CTTGAGGAATCTCCCCATATTTATAGGACCTAGTAAATAATAGATATAATTGCACTGTAAGTTCTTGTGAAGTGTTCTCAGGTCATTATTACTAATTCCGTCTCCTCCCAGTGCTTTGTTTGGATCCAATCTGAATAATTCTTTTTCAATATATTTAATTTGATCTGAGGTTACCTAGATGTCACTAGAACTTACAGCATCACTCCCTTTGCAGAGCCATACTGTTTTGCATCAGATTTTGTAAATATATTTATAATCTGCTGTGTCTGAGTAGATTTTAGAATCTATACACAGTTTATCAATTTGTATGTCTTTACTCCTTCCACATCTTATGTATGTATAAAAATGTTTCCTATTATGCTCAATATTTTTATATACATTTTCTTCAAAATGTTCTTGATCTTGTCTCACACTATGCTTAATTTGTTTGTCCAGCTTATTTATTTCGGTTTTCAAAGTTGTAGTTCAACATCTCTTCAATTTCTTATATTTTTTTGTCTCTCACCTTAATCAGGTATCTTGTTCTTAAGAAAATATACCCCCTGACAGTGTATGCCTAGATCCTGATGTTAAACATCTTTTTGAATTTTTTCACTCAAATTGTCTTTCAAAACTTTTTACATTCCATCTGCAGTTTTTCCACTGAAAACATCACTACAGTTAAGTTTCGCATAGTGACTGTTTTGCTTCCATATAATCTGTAATTAATCTTCTGTGCATTAGTTTAGATTTCAGTTTGGCAGAATTATCTAGTGACAGATTAACCTTTATGACTGCATGATCACTACAAATCAACAGTGGTAAACTTGAAGTAACAGTAATTTCTTTAAGAACACAGTTTCTAGTATGTTCCGTTCCTCTGTATTTTTTTAACAATCTGAAGTGATTGTTGTTCCTGAATATACGTTGTGAATAATTTCCTTACTAATGCTGTTGAATCAATATTATTTCAGTCGGTTTCTGGTAAATTAAAGTCCCCTGGTAGTATTACTCTTACTGTTTCATGAAAGAAATGTATGAATTCCTCTAAGTCATCTGCACTTGACTTTGGTGGTCTGTACACTCCAACAATTGTTATATATTCCAGGGTTGTCTTCATTGTCATAGTTACACAGTCTATAGTATTGGTGTTATCACTGAACCTGTAATAATCACAAGTCTCATAACTATCTTCAATCCCTGTCATAACATCTTCACCTGATTTTTGTTAAAATGTCTGTTACGGTAAAAACATTTATACCCTGACAAAAGAGGTGTTCTAGGTTGTGTTTGAAATGTATGATAATGCTGTCTTGTTTGAGGGTGGGTGGGATGGAGTTTCAGTGCTTAGTAACATATTTTGAGTAAACTGAGTCACCTGCACTGTTATGAAACTTGGTCCTAGTCAGGAGATGTGTGTTCTGTAAGTGGAAATTCCTAGGAGGGAAGTAGCATTTGAGGAGGTTTTGTAGTGATGGCCAGGTGTCAGGTTTATGTATTATTTTGTGGGCACTAAGCAGTTGGGAGTAGGTCAGGTAATCAGGTAGTTTGAGCCAGTGCAGGTGCTTCAGTGCTGGGAACAGTTTGTAAATTGGATGCAAACTTAGTTTATTGTAGTAAACCTCTAATTTATTTAAGGTGCAGTGAAGGTTAGTCAGGAAGGGTGCTGCATAGAGAAGTGAAGGTAGTAAATTAGGAATTCGTTAGAAACATCTTGAGTAGTCAGTGAGAAAGAGTTTGTTTCTGTAGCAGAATCCTAACTTTCCTACCGGAAATTCATCCCTGGTTTGGCACCCATGTCTCTAATGGACAAAGGCTTTGGGATGCATGGCTAGGCTTAAAAAGGCCCTTGTGGTCGTTAGCCTAGTAAACACCTATGAACCTATGTCCCTTTAGTGAGTTCTCTTGATGACTTGAAGGATGTGTTGATCATATTTTAAGTTATTATTAATTAATTATTTATTTTACATTTGTTGACCGGGATAGTCGGACTGGATGCATGTCCATTTTCAGCGGAAGCACCAGGGAGAAAAGCTCCAAGGTAAACAAAAACAACAAAACATGTTACAAATAGAATATTAACAATGATTACAAAAGCAAACAGGAATAAACATGTTCCACAGGTTAGAGTTAATCCCAAGTAAAAGTCAGGAGTAAATTACACAGTAAACCAACAGATTTTACACATTCTAGAAGAGAGTTAGCCAGGCTTGGTACAATGACATAGCCAGTTTAGTTCCAGATGTTGTTTGAGTCTAGTTTTAAATTGACCTAGGGAGGAAAGTAAAGTAATATCAGCTGGAAGTGAGTTCCAGGATCTACCTACAGAGTTTGCAGAGAGTCACCAGCTGCATTGTTAATTTTGCTTGTCTGAATTGGTAGTCTGTTAGAGGAACAAAGCAGCCAAGGATTGTTATAGGGGGTGATAAGATTTTTAAGTGCAGGAATATTGTCTGGATTATAGAGGATTTTATAAGCCATAATCAGTTGGTTATACTGAATAAGACTGGATAGTTCAAGCCACCCAAGCTGGTTTAGATTGATGCAATGATGTGTCCTAAAAGACAGCCCAGTGGCAAACCTTGCATTGTGGTTGTAGCAGATTGAAAGTTTGTTAAGTACAGTCTTGTTTAAATCGGAGAGTAGAGGGGATGCATACATAAGTTAAAAAGAAGGTGAGAGGTAATTAAGAGACCAAGAAGCTTTGTGCTGGAAACTGTTTCAACTGAGGTATTACTTGCTGATGAGATACTGAAGGATTGTTTCTGTGCTGTCAGAGATTTGGATAAAAACAGCATTAATTTGTGGGGGGGGGGTTATTTAAAAGTAGTTGGTACTCATCTAACCAGGCTTCAAATGAGGAAAAGGAGTCCTGGATGATCTTGTGGAGTAGTGGTACAAGGGAAAGTAAACTTGACACAGGGTATATGAATGTGGCATCATCTGTGTGTTTTACTATGAAGGCTTCTTTTGTAACTGTAAACATTATTAGTACATGTGTTGAATAGTAAAGGGCCTAGAAGAGTTCCCTAAGGTACGTCAGAAACAGACAGAAAGGGTAGAGATCTTGTTTCCATTTTACAGCCTGGAGTCTATTGGTGAGATGACTGTGGTACCAGCGAAGGGCTGAATGGAATAGTTCTAGCAAGAATAGTTCACGGAGGAGGCGCTGGTGTGAAACTGTTACATGCTTTTGCCATGCCTGAGGAGGAGAATACTAGGGTGCTGGAGTTTCCGTTAGAGTTTATGATTTCAGTAAAACTGAGCAGAGCAGTAGTGGTTGTTGTGGGAGACTGGAAACCATGTGTTGGAGAGGAGATTGTTAATGTGAAGATGGCAGAGTTGGGAATGAATGCATTTTTATAATATTTTGGAGAGTGGAGGGAGAATGGCTGAAGGTCAGTAACTAGAGAGGTCGGAGCATGATTCCCTCTTTACATAGTGGTATGATGTGGGATTTTATTGTACAAGGCAGCTTTCTGTAACTGATTGGTTTATGAGTGTAGACACAGGGTATGCTATAGCATCTGCAGCTTTTACGAGATATTTTGGTGACAGGTTATCAGCAGATGGTGTGGATTTTTATAGCTTTGGGAGGTGTTTATTAATAGAAGAGGTAGATACAAGTTGTAGGGGGAAAGGATTTTGGTGCTAATTAGTACTGTTTGGGATAGTTAGGCTGGTGGGTGGTTTGTTGTTAATTAAGGAGAGGACAGAGTCTATGAAATGTGTACTGAATTGGGTAGCTATAGGGACGGAGTTGATGACTGTTGGGGTCACAGTTTGGCCCTGGTGTAATAGTCTTTTGGCTATGTTCCAGAAAAGCTTAGTATTCAGTTGGTGGTGGTCTTGGAGCTTGGAAAAGTAGTTTTGTCTAATCGATATTTTGTTTAGAAAGATTCATAAGCAGTCCAAAATATTGCCAATTTTTTGTGGTGTTTTGTCAGTAGACCATGATTTCCAAGTTTTATCTCTGTTTATTATGAGTTACCTGGTTTCACTTGTGAGCCATATGGCGCAGCTGGACTTGACTCCTTTTGATTTGGTGAGAGTTAGTTCATTTAGTACATTAAGGAATGTGTTGTTAAAGTGAGCTTTGGTGTCATCTAGGGGTATTTAAGAATATCCTAGTTGTATTTAATGAGGTAGCTAGTGAAGCTGTCATTATTGAAGGAGGAGAGTGTATGCATATTATAGATTATATGTTTATGTGCATGATTAGATTGTCTAAGGGCAAAGTTCAGTAGATGGTCACTGATGGTGTTGAATAGGCACCAGCAGTGTTAATTTTGTTAGGGACGGTGTTGGTGAGGATCCAAGCTAACGTGGACTCCCTGTTACTGTATTTGTCTATTTGAGTAGCAGGAGTGATAATTTGGGACAAACCAAAGAGGTTGTTGGAGAGAGTGGGCGCGTCCGAGTTGATAAGTAGGTGTGGTTTCCTTGTTAACATTATGAGATCCAATACACGATTTCTTCTAGTAATGGGATGTTGTTTCCAAGAAGGATATAAATAAAACTAATACATATGCTCTTGTGTTTGTTAATCTGCAGGAGAGAGAATTATTTTAACATTGGGAGAGTTGGGGTGGGTGACGGGGTACAAAGTGATTTCAAGGAGTTTTTTTGTATAGTATAGTCACACCACCAGCTTTCTTATGCTGTCATTTCTAATGATGTTACATCCAGGCTTCCAGGGCCTTTAGTATGTCAGAATACACGTACTGATGCAGTACCTATCCCTGCAGTGTACATGGACCTCCGCAGCAAATATCTCCACAGAGTACATGTACCTATGCAGTAAACTATCTCCACAGAGCACAAGTACCTATGCAGTAAATATCTCCACAGAGTACATGTACCTACGCAGTAAATATCTCCACAGAGCATAAGTACCTACACAGTAAATATCTCCACAGTGCATATGTACCTATGCAGTAAATATTAACACAGAGTACATGCACCTATGCAGTAAATATCTCCACAGAGCACATGTGCCTACGCAGTAATTATCTCCTCAGAGCACAAGTACCTATGCAGTAAATATCTCCACAGAGTACATGTGCCTATGCAGTAAATATCTCCATAGAGAAGTACCTACGCAGTAAATATCTCCACAGAGCATAAGTACCTATGCAGTAAATATCTCCACAGAGCACAAGTATCTACGCAGTAAATATCTCCACAGAGCACAAGTACCTACGCAGTAAATATCTCCATAGAGTACATGTACCTACGCAGTAAATATCTCCACAGAGCATAAGTACCTAAGCAGTAAATATCTCCACAGAGCATAAGTATCTACGCAGTAAATATCGCCACAGAGCATAAGTACCTATGCAGTAAATATCTCCAGAGCATAAGTACCTACGCAGTAAATATCTCCACAGAGCACAAGTACCTACGCAGTAAATATCTCCATAGAGAAAGCAGGCATGTGAAACTTCTCTCCCTTATGAAAGGTATGTCCGAGCCTCACTGTGGTGGCTGGAGGAACTGTGTCAGTGGCTAACAATATGAAGAGAACAGGCACCTTCTGCAAATCACAGTTGCGTCTGTTACTTCCCAGCCTCTGGTACCATTGTACACAAGACTGGTATTAGCATTTCTGGGGGCCCCAGCAAATATCAAGTTGGGGGCACCCCTGGGCACTTCCAATCTAAGTATCACTCTGTCACTGCTACCCCTCCTAACCAACTTTTTAGAAGTAGTAAGTACAGACCGACCTCTAGCTACCATGTTCTTACATTACATGATTATGAATCACACTGTTGGCCCATCTCACAAAGGGACGTTTAAAGTTGCTAGCATTTAGTTGCAACAGTCATCCACTATGTACAGGTCCAGATTTAGGTGAAATGGCACCCTACCCACTACCTACTGTTTCAGCCCCCCACCCACACATACACACCCTCCAGTCCTCCCCTCTGTTTTTCCCATCTTGGGTATCCCATACATACACATTTTATTTGTATTCCTTTTCTCATATTTTTTCTTACTCTTCAGCTTTTTCAAAAAACTTACTATATGCTCTGAAGTGCATTTTACAATTTGTTTTATTTTTTTTACAACCTTTTCATCCAATGATGGCTTGAACAGAAATTATGATTAAGGAAAGAAATTCAGCATTTCATTCAGCTTTAGGTTTCCTTGCACCCCTTTAACATACCTTTCCTGATCAAGACAACACAGTAGTAAGCATTTAGGAAATAACCAAGCTGGTGCCCCAAGAAACCATAGGGCTTAGAGATGCTCTCGATTACATTTTTACAGCATTTTCCCAACATTTTAATCCAATGGTAGCCTAAACAAAATCAGGAGTAGAAAAATAATTTCAGTCTTTTTTTTTTTTGCTTTTAAGGAAAGCTGACAAAATAGTAGCCCATGATAAACTAACAAGCCAATTATGCAGATACACATCCTGTCAATACTGCCTGCCTTACTAACCCCCCCCCCCCCAAAAAAAAAGACAATCACTACCTATACATCCTTCTGGTGTTAGATTGGGATGAAAGCAGAGGTTGAAATTGCCACAGTCATGCATTTCAAGTGACTGCTGACATACATATACATTGCATACCTCCTCACTACTCACCCCTAACCCCCAAAGGTAGCTACCTGTATAACTGCCTGATGTGCGATTGTGAGGAAAGTGAAAAAATGATTACAGTAATGTATTCTAATTTGTTGCTCCTAGACAGCACACTGCCCTTACATAAGCTATAGCAACCTTCTTTGTACACCTCTGAAGTCTGTGATAAAAGTAAAACGAACAATGATCACACTGTCCTGAGCCCAAACACAACCTATAATGACCCCCTGTGCACATATCCAAGGTTTGACTGTGATGAGAATTGAAGCGATAACCAGGCAATCCCCACTCCCACATAGCCTACAGCAGCTTTCTGTACACACATCTGGGCAGGGCTGGTTTTAGAAAGGGTGTAGTTGTGAGCAGATGCCATTATCAGCGTTATCCTAACAAGGTCATATCACAGCCGTGTTCAGGTTAAAGAATGTAATCAGAAAAAATGATACATTTTTTCTCCTCATTTTTTCCCAACCAGTAACAGCTTTTGTGGGGTCCCTACACAGTCAGGGATGATTAAGGGAGCTCCCCTGTATCCATTTATACAGTCTGGGAAGTGGAGGCCACCAGGCTCCTATAAGCTCTAAGTGTCTGACTGTTCCAGGATATATCTTATGCCTTACTTTTGAAATATAATTACTTGCTAGCTACATTTTTTACTAATACCAGAAGAATAATGCATCATGACATTTTGGTTGTGTGCACAGATAAAAAAAAATCAGTGATACTTTTACACACACACACACACACACACACACACACACACACACACACACACACACACAGTACCAATACTAGTGTAGATCAGAGTGTAAAGGGTGTGTGCTTGTATCTTTAAGAAGCAGTACGTGCATTCATATAAACCTCACACGTGCAATCCCTTAGTGCCATTTTGAAAGAACAGCCAGGGAATGAGCATGCATGATCGCAGTCATTAATTGTATATAAGCTACTTAAATTAGTCAATAATCGGCAATAGTAATGTGTTTGTATGAAATTAAGCTGCTTGAACAGAACCCACAAAGACTAGTTTATTTGTGTCCTAACACGAAAGCTACATGGTGTCAGAACCGGGATGGGAGAGAGAAGAATATTCCAAGCCATGAGATGTAAAGACAACAGTGAAGGTGAAATGGACAGAAAAATGCATAAAAATAGCCAGAAAGAATCAAAGGTAATGAGAAATAAACTATTTATTTAATGTGAAAGGCAATAAAGGGGCATTACAAGGGCATAAACCGCATTATTTAGAGACTCATTGCAATAACATTCTATTAAGTTGCACAGTTATAATTTTATATTGAGATAGGTTAGGGAGCCATTGTGTTAGTCAGGATTGTCACAGGGGCATAGCCAATGTGCCTTAAGAAATGACTTGAGACTGGTTTTAAAATGGCTGATTGAAGTTGCAAGTCTTAGGTTATTGGGCAAGCGGAAAGTACAAAAAGTTTATTAACTAAAGAAAATGTTTAAGATAAAAGTATTTGATGAAACAATTAACTGCAAAGCAAAATGAGTATGTTTAAAGCAAAACCAGTGTGTTTAAGGCAAAGTTGGGCATGTTTAGAGTAAAACGAACACAAGAAAAGTGCATTGGGCATAAAAAGGGCTTAAATGAGCAATACAATTACAATAAGAAAATAAAGGGCACATTAAGCGAAACAAAGCAAGGCGGCTGCATGTGTTTTGGCAAAGTGTTGTATTTGAGCATAACTATGACTTCATACTGTATCAAGGGTATAACTAAAGTTATTCGAAGTATCTCAGAAATGTGTAAAAGTGCTTACTGTGCATGCATTTCAAAGAGTTTATTGTATGCAAAGTGCAACTACCTTGTGTAATCCAATCAAAGCATAGCTATTTCAAAAAAGTTTCTTGTGCTGGGTGCATCTATTCAAAAAGTACCGCCATTACAGAGTGCTTCTTGTACTGTAAAGAGTTGCCTAGTAAGGTACCGCCATTCTGGGGACATTTCAGTGTGATGTATCCAGTTATTCGCAAAGTGTAACTACTTTGAAAGTTATTGAGTTTAAAGCAACAGATTGATTTATTTGCACTGTGCAGTTACTTGGCATGTTTCTTACACTGATAAGAGGTGTTTTCTTACAAAAGATGACATTACAACAGTATTACAGTGCTCGTGAATTACTCAGTTGCATTGTAAAGTTCTCAAATGCGTCTTAAAGTGACGACTTTAATAAATGTTGGTAAATTACTTTAGCATTTCTGCCTTTACCAATAAAATTCCAAAATCATCAAAAAGCCCAAGAAGTTATTTTGCAAAGTTCAGTAAAGTATCGAAATGCCTGACAAGTTTATTTCTCAAAAGTCCAGTTATTCGAAAGTACTACAAGTTTATTTGCATAATTCCGAAAAGCCCAATGAAAGGTACAAGTTCAGAATACAAAGGCATTGAACAATTATTGGCATTAATTCTGGCATATGTGCATGTGTGTATATTTATGCTTATTTGCAATCCCCTTCACTGGTATGTGTTAATATGGCAGATGGATTTCAAAAACCCCTACCACTTGTATTTGATCACAATATTACAGAGAACTGAAAAATATTTGAGCAAGAGTACAATATTTCCATTCAAGCAGCTTATGCAGATAGAGATGCATGCACAAGAACATTCATTTTTCTAAACCTAGCTGGGTCAGAGGGCATACAAAGATAGTTAATTTGTGTATGCACCAGCAGTATATGAACGAGAAGGTGCAGACCGCCATATTGTTGTACAAGCTGAATAAAGGAAAGACCTCGTGTTGGAAGCGCAAGTTCAGAGAAATGTGTAACCCCCAGACGAATATTACATTACAGAGGCATTTGTTTTGTACAAGAGATCAGAAACTGGGGAAACATTTGCAGCTTATATAACTGACTTGAGAAACAGATCCAAGACTTGTCAGTTTGGTGATCTAAAAGATGAGCTGATAAAGGACAGGCTTGTATGTGGTATTAATAGCGCTGCTGTGAGAAAGATTTTACTTCATGACAGTGAGCCATAGAGATTTGTCAAATCCATGAGGTGACAGAAAAACATACAAGTATGCTTGTGAGTGACAAGAGCATGGTTTCAGTTGGCTCCAGAGCTAATGTAGATAGCATGTGACAAACAAGAACAGGCCTAAGCATGTGGCAGCTACACGATTTCCAAAGAAGCCACAACGTTTTCCAAAAGGTATATTCAGGTTAAACAGTATAATCAGGAAATTAAATTTTCTTTCCTCATTTTTCCCACCCAACATCAGCTTTTGTGGATCCCCAATACAGTCAAAGATGATTAAGGGGGGCCCTCCTACAGCCACAGGTATTGCAGGTACCTAAATCTGGCTAGTTTTAGTGGAGAGAATATCCACCAGCATGGTTTAACTAAGCCAAGGGAACTAGGTCAGTGGTAAAATATGTAATGGAATTGTGAAGCCTGTTACTTGATAAAAACATTGTTACTATAACCAGAGATATATTTGAATTTTAAAGGAGATATAAATAAGAGTTATTACCCACTTTTTTACTATACAAGACAGCTCTACTAGCTTTTAGTGGTTTGGCAGACATTATAAAATGTCTAGATAAGATAACTTGTTGTGTTTGGGACCCCCCAACAACCGCAGGGTTCTCTGGTGCCTAAAGCTGGCTATGACTGCACATTACCCATCAGAAGAGAGGATTAGCAATAAGGCAGTACAAAAATCTATGTGTCCCAAGAGCCAACAGCAGCCAGAAACTTCACTATGCAGCTCTCACACTTTATCGTAGTAAAGGACTGGACAATGTATGTGTTCAAAATAATTTATTTATGCATTATTACATGGTCTATCTGCTCCAAGTAAAACATCTGTGAGTATTGAAAATTCAGTATTTACTTTAAGTGTGGCTTCACCTACAGGGAAATCTGTTTTTCTTCAAACTTGTGCATAAAACTAAATTGCACTGAAGACAGTAGCTTTATTAAGAAAGTAATAACTTCCAGGGCTATTTGTGGAGGAGGACAACCCCCTGCCATCTAATTGTTTTATGTAATTTCTACCACAACCTCCTTTAGATAAAGCAGTAGCCCAAGAGCTTGCAGGACTTTGGTGAAAACAGAAATATTCCTCTCTGATGCAATCAGAAGCAATATACAATTTAGGGGAGCAGAGGGGTACAGCTCATCCACATGGGGAAACAAGGGGCTTACCCCTGCAAAATGTTTTCATTTACACTTTTGATTTTTGGCTGTGAAAAACTTGGCAAATGTTAAATCAGGTTCTAAATGAAATCCCAAGTATAAGATTTTGATACTTTCATCATACCTGCTACACGTGGGGAGTGGGATCATATTCCATAAGCACGAGATAAAAATTTTTGAAACTGAAGAATTTTGGAATAAAACAGTTATCATAAGAAAATACTAAGTTTATAGTCTGGAGGGTCACATGGACATGCAGTAGCTAATGCTGCTGACTTACAGCATTTGTTTCTGCGGTTCTTTCATAGATAGGGTGCGATATCTACACACCCTGTGTATTCTTTCTGGGTCCACATGTTTTTTTCACTGGGTGTTTCAGTTCTCTTCAAAAGACATTCAAGTAGGAGTTGATGATTCTATAGATTGCAGAGATTGTATGAGCATGTTTTGTGTGCATCTCCTTTGATGGACTGGCATCCCATCCAGGTTTGGTACTCTGTCTCATATCTGTTGCTGCTAGGGTAAGCTGTAGATGTCCTACAACCCTGCACAGGATAAGGTATTAGAACATGAATAAATGAATGAAAGACTTATTTAGAATGACCTGTTTTCATTTATGGTATATGGATCACAGAGTTCAACAACTTGTTGCACTGAGTATGCATACAAAAACTTAACATAACATGCATATATGCTTAGAAAAGGTATATTTTGCACCTTCTTTTAATTTATATGCCAATTTTCTTCTTCTTTTGGCTGCTCCCGTTAGGGGTCATAACAGCAGATCAACTGTTTCCATTTCCTCCTGTCCTCTGCATCTTGCTCACACCAACCACCTGCATATCCTCTCTCACCACATCTATAAACCTCATCTTAGGCCCTCCTCTTTTCCTGTTACCTGGCAGCTTCATCCTTAGCATCTTTTTCCCCAATATACTCTGCATCCCTCCTCAGCACATGTCCAAACCAATGTAATCTTGCCTCTCTGGCTTTGTCTCCAAACCCTCCAACCTGAGCTGACCCTCTAATATACTTATTCCTAATCCTGTCCATTCTCATCACACCCAGTGCAAATCTTAACATCTTCAACTCTGCCACGTCAAGCTCGGACTCCTACCTTTTTGTCAATGCCACTGTCTCCAACCCATATAACATAGCTGGTCTCACTACCCTCTTGTAGACCTTCCCTTTCACTCTTACTGATACTCGTCTGTCACAAATTACTCCCGACACTTCTCCACCCACTCCATCTTCACCTTTCTTCCACACTCACCATTACTCTGAACTGTTGATCCCAGGTACTTAAACTCATTCACCTTCACCACCTCTACTCCCTGCATCCTCACCATTCCTCTATCCTTCCTCTCATTCACACACATATATTCTGTCTTAGTCCTGCTGACCTTCATTCCTCTTCTCTCTAGAGCATATCTCCACCTCTCCAGGGTCTCCTCCACCTGTTCCCTACTCTCACTACAGATCACAATGTCATCTGCAAACATCATAGTCCATGGGGACTCCTGTCTGATCTCATCTGTCAACCTGTCCATCACCATTGCAAATAAGAAAGGGCTCAGAGCTGATCCTTGATGTAATCCCACCTCCACCTTAAACACATCCATCACTCCCACCGCAGACCTCACCGCTGTCACACTACCCTCGTACATATCTTGTACCACTTTTACATACTTCTCTGACACTCCCGACTTCCTCATACAATACCACAACTCCTCTCTAGGCACCCTGTCATATGCTTTCTCTAAATCCACAAAGACACAATGCAACTCCTTCTGACCTTCTCTGTACTACTCCATCAACACTCTCAGAGCAAACATCGCATCTGTAGTGCTCTTTCCTGGCATGAAACCATATTGCTGATCACTAATCATCACATCCCTTCTTAACCTAGCTTCCACTACTCTTTCCCATAACTTCATGCTGTGACTGATCAGTTTAATCCCTCTGTAGTTACTACAGCTCTGCACATCACCTTTATTCTTAAAAATCGGTACCAAAACACTTTTTCTCTATTCCTCAGGCATCCTCTCACTTTCCAAGATTTCATTAAACAATCTAGTTAACAACTCCACTGCCATTTCACCTAAACACCTCCATGCTTCCACAGGTGTGTCACCTGGACCAACAGCCTTTCTGTTCTTCATCCTCTTCATAGCTATCCTTACTTCCTCCTTGCTAATCCACTGCACTTCATGATTCACTATCCACACATCATTCAACCTTCTCTCCCTCTCATTCTCTTCATTCATCAACCCCTCAAAGTACTCTTTCCATCTGCTCAATGCACTCTCCTCGCTTGTGAGTATGTTTCCCTCTTTATCACCCTTACCTGCTGCACATCTTTACTAGCTCGGTCCCTCTGTCTAGCCAATCGGTACAGGTCTTTTTCTCCCTCCTTAGTGTCCAACCTTTTATACAACTCTTCATACGCCTTATCCTTAGCCTTCACCACCTCTCTCGTTGCCATGCACCTCATCTCCTTATACTCTTGTCTACTTTCTTCATCTCTTTGACAATCCCACTTCTTCGCCAACCTCTTTCTCTGTATACTCTCCTGTACTTCTTCATTCCACCACCAGGTCTCCTTGTCCTCCTTCCTCTTTCCAGAGGTCACACCAAGCACCCTTCTAGCCATCTCTCTTACTATCTCTGCTGTAGTTACCCAGCTATTCAGTAACTCTTCACTGCCACCCAGTGCCTGTCTTAACTCTTCACTGAACATCACCTCACAATTACCCTTTTTCAATTTCCACCATTTGATCCTTGGTGCTGCCCTCACACTCATCCTCCTCTTCTTGATCACCAATGTCATCCTACAAACCACCATCCTATGCTGCCTAACTACACTTTCCCCTGCCACCACTTTACAGTCTCCAATCTCCTTCAGATTGGCCCTTCTACATAAGATATAATCCACCTGTGTGCATCTTCCTCCACTCTTGTATGTCACCATATGCTCCTCCCTCTTGTTAAAATATGTATTCATCACAGCCATGTCCATCCTTTTCGCAAAATCCACTACCATCTGACCTTCTGCGTTCCTTTGCTTAACACCATACCTACCCATCACTTCCGCATCCCCTCTATTCCCTTCACCAACATGCCCATTGAAATCTGCTCCAATCACCAGTCTCTCACCCTTGGGTACAGTCATCACCACTTCATCCAACTCGCTCCAAAATTTTTCTCTCTCATCCATCGCACACCCAACTTGTGGAGCATATGCACTAACAACATTCATCATTACACCATCAATTTCCAGCTTCATAAACATCACTCTATCCAACACTCTTTTTGCCACCAAAACACTCTTAGCATACTCTTCCTTCAGGATAATGCCTACGCCATTTCTCCTCCCATCCACACCATGATAAAACAATTTGAAACCACCTCTGATATACCTAGCCTTACTCCCTTCCATCTGGTCTCTTGCACACACAATATACCAACCGTCCTTCGGTTCATCATATCAGCTAGCTCCCTCCCTATACCAGTCATACTGCCAACATTCAAAGTTCCGACCCTCACTATCACAGCCCTAGCCCTTACCTGCCTTCCACCTCTTCTCCTCCTTCGGCCAACAGTAGCCCAATTTCCGCCTGCACCCTGTTGGCCAACAGTACTGTTGGCGGTCGTTGCTAACCCGGGCCTCGGCCGATCCGGTATGAGTTTCTGTACAGTTTTCTGCATGTGTGATGTGGCACAATTTTACGCTGGATGCCCTTCCTGACGCAACCCTCCCCATTTATCCGGGCTTGGGACCGGCACAAAGAAATGCACTGGCTTGTGCATCCCCAGCGGCTGGGTTTATATGCCAATTTTCTAATAAGCTAATTTATTTTTGTACTCAGGATGAGATGGAATGACATTACCAGCTGGACACTTTCTATTTTAACTTCAGTCTGGGAAGATATGATCGACAGACCACGATCCTTTCCTAGAGATGGCCTGCATCTGTCTCATTTGGGCTTTAGTCTTCTGGCAAAGGTCCTTGCCTCCCCCATAGTGTCTTTTTAGGAAAAGTCACGAGGTCAACACTACCAACATAAAAAAAAATTAACAAAAAGCAAATTAAAGGTCATGCTGCTAAACGCTAGAAGTCTAAACATGAAACTGCACTCATTGCAAGCATTCTTAACCCTGGAAGCTGCTGACATTTGTGCAGTCACAGAAACCAAATTCAAAGTTGTGAAGAGCACCCCAGCCTTACCTGTTCACTCATCCTATCATGCATTCAGATCCCAAACTGTAGTCAGCAAAGACAAAGGAGGTGGAGTTTCAATATATATTAAAGACACACACACACCTCCAGGCTGGTCAAACAGTATGACACACAGGAGACACTCCAGGTGCAGTTAACCATTGACAAGACCCCTATTCAAATCATAGCTAGCTACAGGCCCCCAAATTTGACTCAAAATGCCCACTCCACCTATCTCGAATCTATCAAGATTAAACCCTTTACCCTGATCCTGGGTGACTAACTACCCAACCATAGATTGGAAAAACTACTCATGCCAGAATACAAATGCCCAGATTCCTCAATTTTATCAATGCAAGTGCCTTAGAACAGCTAGTCAATAACCCCACAAGAGGGGATATCATCTTGGACTTGGTATTAACCAACATGAGTAACCACTGCAGCACCCCTACAGTATCATCCTCCCTGGCAAGATTCGACCATAAAGCAGTCACTTTCAAAGTCACCTTCTCCCCTGACCCTCCTCTAGCTAGGATCAGACAAAAACTTCTCCAAAGCTGATTACAACCTCCTGAGGGATGGTATAAACAGCTTCACAGCTCACTCCCTCTTTGTAGGAACTGGCACCAATGTCCAAATCTACACCAAAGTACTATACAAGCATTTATAGAGATGCATTGAATCAGGAATACCTGACAGGACAAAATCATCCTCCACAAGGAAGAGTAAATCTGTCTGGTGGAAATCTGCAATAAATGAACTATATAACAAAAGGAAAAAATTGCTGTCCAGGACCAAGAAGGAGCAGGTGCCAAATTGGAAGCAATCTGTCCTTAGCCTGAACAAGCGAATAAGAGCACTAGTGAAATCCTCTAAAGCAAACCGAGTCCAAACTGGCCACATCTACTAAAGATAATCATAAGGCCTTCTTCACATATTTCCGCAGTCTCAAAGGAAGCACCCAGATCTGTTCAGAACTGGTGGTCAAGGACACCACATACACAAATGCTGTAAGATATAACCAATCTACTGGCTGACAGATCCGATGAAAACTTCACCCCCCCCCCATCAGTAAATCAGGACATCCCCAGTATCTGCCCCCACCACTTATCTCTAGGGAACAGGTCATCACTGCCCTCTCAAAGGCAAAAAATACAGCCTCCATGGGACCCAATAATATCCCAGGCTGCATCCTACATGAACTCAGGCATGACCTTCCAGCACCATTAGGAATTCTATTCAACCAAATCCTGAGTACCGGCTTTGTCCCAGCCAAGAGGAGGACAGCCACTCTCATCCTTTTACACAAAGGTAGAGCGTCCATCGATCCAGGAAATTATAGACCCATCAGCCTAACTAGCCTGATCTGCAAAGGCCATGGAACAGATCATCATAGACCTCATTAACAGGGACATTGGCAACCTCTAAATTCTTGACCCCACACAGTTCAGCTTTGTCAAGAGGAGGTCATGTCTGTTAAATCTGGTTGACTTCTTTGAGACAGTCACCAAAACCATGGATGAGGGGAAGATAGTGTACAGTGCCTACCTTGACCTGGCTAAAGCCTTTGACACTATTCCCCACTCGGGCATAATAGATAAACTCTCCCAACTAGGCATCAATCCACATGTTACCAGATGGGTAACAAACTGGCTCACTGATAGAACCCACCTAATCAAAATAGGGGAAGCCACCTCAAGCAGTAGACCCATAATGAGCGACGTACCCCAGGGATCAGTCTTGGGGCCTCTTATTCGGGATATACTTCTTTGAGGTGCAGGCCAAAACCAGTGGGCTATGGCTGACCAAGTCTACAAATGACTGCAAGCTTGGCACAGTCAATTCCCCAAGTGATGTGGACGTCTTCCAAGAGGGTCTCACCCAAACAAATGACTGGTGTCAGAAACATGGCTTCAAGTTGAATGTCAAAAAATGCATCATCAACCCCCTTGGGGAGAGTGATATCCCCACATATTATTATCACATTAATAACAAGGTCCTAAGCATGCAATCAGTCGTGAGGGATTTGGTCACCCAGGTTGATAGCAACCTGACTTTTGACTACCATGTTGCTTCCATTGTATGGAAAGCTTTCTACATGGCCCACCTCATAAGTAAGGGTATCTCATCCAAGGACAAAGAGGTCATAACATCCCTGTATTCTTCCCTTACAAGGCCAACTATTGAGTACAATGCCCCTTTTGGCATGTACCTCACAAAGCACATGCAGCAGCTGGAGAGACCAGATATTCCTCACCAGGAGAATCCAGGTCCTCAAACATCTACCCTACACAGATAGACTAAAAGTCCTATCCCTCTACATAGGAGTCATACAGACTCCTCAGAGGCGACCTCTGTCTGGCATACAAAGCAATCTCAGACCCCCGCCCTGATGGGACTGCTGCATATCCACAAGTCAAGCTCCATTTGAGTAACCCATACATGTGACCTCAACCTGGTCTGTGATATCAATAGGACTTGATGGCGGGACAGATTTGTGTCCCAGAGACTACCCTATCTGTGGAACAGACTCCCTGTCCATGTCCACAGATATTGATCTGCCATGTAGTAGGTAAACATTGAAAATGAAGTACAGCCTTTATTGTAGAGAACTTAATGTGCAGAATGTGTGTCAGTAGAACCACGGGAAGAACAGCGACATCAGCTTGTGTGCAGCACAGAACTCAAACTAAATGAAATAGGCATTTCATTGCAATCTTAACCTCTAACTAGGATATTGAAGTGTTTGGTATATAAGTGCATATTTACATTAATATAATACATCCAGTTATTTGCTACAGAGCCTATATGCAACACTGAGGGGTCTGAGAGTAACATTAGTATCAGAGAAGAGAGGATGCCTAGTATGTTGGACTGAACCTCTGAAACAATCATAGTTTGTCTCCTTATTAAAATGGACCTTAAGCTTTTTACTAAATAATACGTCTCTAATGAGCACAGATAACCTGTAAATGATTCATCTCCCAGGCCCATGCTTATACTTATCAAGGGTATCAGAACTTGTCAGAGATTTGGGATGCATGGCTAGGCTTAAAAAGGCCCTCATGGTCATTAGCCTAGTAAACAACTATGAACCTAAAATACAGGGTTAGATAATTCCCATTTCATTAGGCATTTTACTCCATTAGTGGTAGCAGGGCCAGCCACGCGATGGTGTAAAATATGCCTTTAGGTGATCCGGTCATGTTGGCCACTGTCACCAAATGGGCACAGCTATTTGCCAGTGATATGTGGGTTGAAGATCTGGCCTACTCTGACCTGTGCCAGGGACACATGCTAACAGTGGGAGGAGTGTATAGGCCAGAGTGTGCCTGTCATAAAGCCAAGCAGCCCTGAGTCAATAAGCTACTAGAAATCCGGTGTTCAGTTGCCTGGCTTGGGTTACTTGAGATAGCTCTCGAGTGAAAGTTGGATGTAAAACCAATCAACCTGCCAATCTTGAACTAAGAATCACTACAGTCAGTGGACGTTCACTGACAGGACACAACTTGGGAAGTGGATGACCTGCTGGTAAGGAGGAAGCTGGACATCCTTTGTGTCCAACAGACAAGATAGAAGGGCAGTGCAACAAAGCCATTTGGCTTGTGGTCCAAAGTCCACTACTCCAGAGGAGGACAGGCTAGAAATGGTGTAGGAATTCAAATGGATAGACAGACTTCATAAGACTGTGAGGGATGTGATCAGAAGTAGTGACAGACTCATGGTAATCGGACTTCAGTGTAAGGCTAGGGCAGTATTCATAATCTCAGCCTATGTCTCATAGCAGGTTTTTGATAATGATGAAAACAGGACATTCAGACAGCAGGTGCAGGACCTACTAGATAAAGCAGAACATGAATCGCTGTTGATAACAGGTGACCTGAATGCACGTATTGGGACAGACAGAATAGGATATGAGGACTGCCTGAGTCCACATGGGTGGGGTAACAGGAACAAAGCAGAGGCCATTCTAGACTTCTGTCTGGCAAATGGCTTGATGGTAGCCAACACATGATTTAGCAACAGAGACAGTAACAAGATCACATACAAAAGTGGCCAACATGCAAAATAGGTAGACTTGCTCATAGTATGAAAAGAGTACAAGGGTAAAATTGGCAATTGCAAAATCATTCCCAGTGAAATAATCGGTACACAGCATAAACCACTAGTTGCCACAATCAACTGCAAGCAGTGGTCAGACGAGGATCTAATGTCAAAAAAGTCCAGGCGGAAGATCTGGAAGCTACCTGGAGAGAAAGCACAACAGTTCAAGGCACTGTTCCAGAATCTAGCACGTCAGGAAGAAGATGAAATAGGTGGAGTTGAAGAAAGACAGCACCTCAGAACAGCATGTGTGAGGACTACAGAACAAATATACGGCTGAGCCAGGTAGGGAATAAGGTACTCAAGGAAAACTGGCAGTGGAATGCAGACATCCAATAAGTCATCAAAAAAAAAAAAGGAATGCAGGAAAAAGTGGGAGATAGAAAAGATGGGCCAGGCTAAGAAGGAAAACTGATTGGCTAACAAACAGGCTAATAGAGGAGCTGCAGTAGCAAAGAACGAGGCATGAGAGGCAGTCTATCAGGGTTTGAAAAGTGACACTTGATGGTACAAAGAAATTATATCAGGTTGCAAGGCAAATACAGAAAGATAGGCAGACATCCTTCATAAGGGATGCCAGCAACATCCTGCTCACCAGTCCACAGGACATGACAGGCAGATGAATGGAGTACTTCCAGAAGCTTCTGAATGAAGAAGCATTACAGCTCCAAACAGTCTACAGAGGAAGAGCCCATCCTAGAAACAATATGAACACCACAAGGGAAAATGAACTTTAAGGAAAGCAGCAGGCTCAGATGAGCTCACACCTGATATGATAAAGATGTTGGATGAGAAGGGGAGAAACGGCTCATGAGGGGACTCATTACAGTGTGGAGAGAAAGGCATATCACAGATGACTGGAGAATAAACATAGTAGTCATTGTAGGAGAACAAAGGGGACATCCATAACTGTTGGCAGTACAGTAGGATGGGAGATGAGCAATTTGGATTCGGAGCAGAATGCAGCACAGCTGACCCAATGTTTGTAGTGAGGCAGACAGTTAAGAAGGTAAAGATGAACAGTATCCAACTGGGCATAAGCATACAAGGTCCAAACAAAGCTGATTTGGGGAGTCTTAGGGTGTTTTGAAGTCTCAGAAACATTGCTGGGATGCCTTCTGTGAGGAGTTTGCATGTCCTCCCTGTGGTCATGTGGGTTTCCTCCAGGTGCTCCGGTTTCCTCCCACATCCCAAAGACATTCTGTAGGTGGATTGGACACTCTAAATTGGCCCTAGGTGTGTGCGTGCACGTGTGTGTGCCTTCTGTGGAAGGCTGGGTGCCGGGTTGGCAACTCAACACAGTGCCTTCTGTGGAAGGCTGGGTGCTAGGTTGGCAACTCGACACAGTAAAACTCCATTGCCAATCATGAGTGGACAGGTGATCCACTGTGGCGACCCCTAACAGGGAAAAGCCAGAAGAAGTAGTCTCAGAAACATTGGTAGAATTAGTGCAGACTATGTACAAGGGCCCACTGACTCAAGTACGAACAGTGTTTGGTTTCAGAGGGGTTGCCAGGGAGAGTGGATGTGCATCAGGGTTCACCCTTGAGCCCAGTGCTCTCCATACTGGTGATGGACTACATTAGCAAACAGGTCAGTGGGGACAGAGCAACAAAGTTGCCATATGCAGACAATGTGGCTCTAGAGGCAGACTCTAGACAAGAACTTCAGCAAAGGATAGCAGAATAGAATGCAAAGCTGAAGGCCCATAGGATGAAAGTGAGTACAGATAAAACAGTTGCAGTGTCATCAAACTGGGAAAATAAAAAGAAGCTGAGAACCGAGACAGAAGGGAAACTAGTGGAACAGTCTTCAAGTACCTGGGAGGGGTGGTTGAGAAGGGAAGTCTGAATGAGGAGGTCAAAGCAAGAATCAGAGGGGCTGCACAAACTGCCACAGAGTGTCAAGGGTAGTACGTGACACAAGAATGCCATAGAAGCTGAAAAGTAAGATGTACAAGACAGTGCTGTGACCAGTACAACCATATGACACAGAAAACTGGGCAGTAAAGGCAGAGCAGTTAAGGAAGCTAGAGGTGATGGAAAAGAAATGCCTGAGATGGGTGGTAGGATTCACATTGTGAGGCAGACAAAGAAATGAGGGTGTAGGAGCAGAAGCCAAAGTAGCTCCAATTCCAGAAAAGGTCAAAGAGGACAGATCATGGTGTTTTGGGCACGTGTGCAGAAAAGCAGAAGACAAAAAGATTCAGGACAGGAAGGAAGAAGACCAGAGGAAACAAAGGTGTCCAGCAAAGAGGTGGATGGATCATGTGTGAGAAGACCTGTGACAGTCAGGCATCAGTGCTGAAGAAAGCAGGAGTGTAGCAATGAAATCGAGAGAGATGGTGACAGTTGACACGACACCCTGACCTCATGTAGAAAATGGGAAAAAAGGGGGTTGATGATGATTTACTCCAGGAGGCAAGGGTTATTTTATAGAAGGCAGTTTCTATGAAAGCTAAGGTAAAGCTAGGTGTTACCAGTTGTGTAATGTCATGACTCGTTAGGCCACAGTTTGTGTTACAAACCATGAGGACCTTTTTAAGAGGAGACAGTACTGTTCTCACAAGGGTTAAGGCAAGTAGAAAGGTGGCTCCGTTTGAGGTTAGTAACTTGTTGCATGGAGGCAACCGGGATATAATAGGCAATACATACTGTAGTCTGGGTAATAGGCTGTCTAATGCAAGAGCCTTTCTTGCAACAGTGGTGAGAAAGTACACTGCTTTGTAGAATTTTAGTTTCTTTATCACTGTGACTGCAGTCGAGCATGTACACTGAAAGAGACTGGTCTAAAATTATGTTAACTTATTTTCGATGACTTATGGTATGGAACTACCAGAAAGACCTTAATAACAAGTGAATAGAGATAATCCAGAGGGCTTGAGTGATGCCTGGTATTCCACCTGTGACCCTGAGGGTGACAGGCCTAAAAAACAAGAGAGTATAAAGGATTAGACCAGATAAAATCACTTAAGCTAGCAGATTGAAGATGCTCTCTCTCTGACACCCTTCCTGTGGGAGGAATAAAGACACCTTGTTGAAGTTTCCAGTAGTTTATTCAGTTAACCATCTACCTGCTTAAATGAATAAACTACTTATACAACAGTATTTAAAAAAGAAACATTGTACCTTTTTAAGTAGTGCAACAGTATGAGGCAAACGTCATACCAGGTCTTCCCCTTCACCCAACATTGATAAAAGTGAGTGGGACATGGGCATAAGATGCTTGCTCTTTGTAATGGGTCCACAATGTGTACCAGGTTACCTGATGTCACTGTAATCATGACACCGTCACAGTGTTGTGCAAATAAACTAAAGGGCATATTATAGTGCACAGGATAGGAATGCTTTACTACAAAGCTAATCAAGTAAGAAAATAAATAAAATAGTTGTGTATTTGTTAGGGCAAGTGAATTAAATGTACTGCATTAGTTATATTGTGTAACACTGAGGAAACTAACGGTATATGTAAAATTGCTCTGCAATTCCACTGATATTTGTTTTAATAATACTACCGCATTCATTGATGTGGGATACAAATCTCTACCTTCTCCTTGGAGAGGGTATATTTCAGTTGAAGGTAAATAGTTCTCATTGTCTAATACAAAATAAATATATATATATATATATATATATATATATATATATATATATATATATATATATATATATATATATATATATATTTATATATATATATATTTATATTATGAAGTCGGTGATCAGTTTAGAAAATGCTTGCAAAATAATGTTGGATGTTCTTACTCTAAGCAAAGTATCAAGACAGGTGGAGTATAAGTGTGATTGATTGGCAAAGGTCCCACATCACAAAATAAACTGCATACCTGGAAGACTTGCAGATATATAGGAAGGGAGAATGTTGCACCACCAGAAGGATGCGCATCCAGGGATGAAGACTAACACAATGACCACATGTTTTAAAGTGGGCTACCCACCAGCCCAGCAGGGCACCATATGTTAGGACAACGTGGGTACTGTTACTGAACCAGCATTTGGTACATAACTGTGGAACCAGGCAATAATCTGCAAAAGGTGGTCAGCAGATGACCTGTACAGCACTCTTCCTACAGCAGGCCACAAAATATGACTGTAAGGAGGATGGCTGTTGTCAAGAGAATCCTAATGGAGCTCATTTTTATGGCATATTGGAAGCATTAGCAGTAGAAAAGGGAAAAGACACGTTCCAGACTATAGCACACTTTCAGCATGTGCAGTACCTATGAGGGTTGTAACAAGAAAACAAAAACTACTTTGGCATTTCTTTGGTATACCACCATCCATTTCTGAGATGCATACATATACATTAGACACTTGACCCAAGCTAAACAAACAGCTTAGGGGGTTTTGCACAAGGTTAAACTAGTGAGAAAGGTAGAAAGATGGGTAATGGTCATAAATCATCCATTAAACACAGCCCCCTTTTTTCCTTAATCATATACCTTGCTTCTCTCAGAAAAAATGGCAACTCTGCCCTTCCCTTTCTCCAGTTTTTACCTGACAAAAGGACACCTAGTTATCAGCACAAGTACCTTTGTCATAAAAATGTAACACAATTGCAGAAGATATACATAGTATGCCTACTTCCTAGTATAGGTAAGTGGTACTAACCCCTGCCGCAAAATATAAATAAACCTATATATCAATTAA
>NC_056733.1:1030893114-1030903114 GCF_019279795.1 Protopterus annectens
AATATGTTTGAAGTTTCACTACTTCGAACCCTACTTCACTGAGTCCACTTGTTCGAAGTAGTAAAACTTCGAACATTGACTTCGGCAGTCACACTACTACGCGGAATGGGAATATTCCCTTTTCCCCGGTGTAGTGCAATCTCGAAGTTGGTATATTTAAGTAGGGGGTGTGGGGGGCATAGCCCCCCACATGGTGGGTGCAAAAACATGTTTTAGTGGGTTTTTTTGTTTCTTTTTTTGGGTAGCCCGGGAAACTAGACCAGCGAAAGTGCACTTTTGTTTAAGTGGACTTTCACGGAAGTGTAGGGTCTACTGCTCTATTTCGAAGAAGCGTATTTTCAATGTAAAGCAGTAGACCCGTATATATATATATATATATATATATATATATATATATATATATATATATATATATATATATGTGAGGAAAAGTAAATGTAAAGAGCACTTAACCACGGCTAAATAAAACACTGATTTAATAAAATAAATAAATACAAAGGTGAGCGCTTTCACAGCCAAGCTGCTTCCTCAGACAACTCAAACTGAGCAATTCAAGTATTTAAATACAGTCTCCATATGATGACATCACATCAATTCAGCATTTAAAGATACAACATCAAAAATACACACATCTAAAATATACATAAATACAAAAGATCAAGTAACTCATAAACAATCCATATTTGACCATACAAATAATGATTATATGTATATATGGGTTTATTTCAAATTAACAAAAACCCACTTAACAGAAGAAGAAATTGCTGAGACAAGATGTCCGAAACCTGATTTTAATAAACAACCATATTGCCGACACATTTCTCAGGGTAAGTATCCAGTTGGCCAACATGGGGAAATTTGAGTTTTTCACCACTGTGCTGCAATCTCAGAGTTGATATATTTAGTTGGGGGGAGTGTGGGGGGCATACCCCCCCACCTGGATGGTTTGAAGATAGTCTTGTGTGTTTCTTCGTGAAATGTTGGTCGATTGGATACTTACCCTCAGAGAAGTTTCGGCAATACAGTCATTCATTAAAATCAGGTTTCGGACATCTCGTCTTGGTGATTTTGTTTTCGGGTAAGTGGTCTTTCATTAATTTGAAGTATACCCATATATATATATATATATATATATATATATATATATATATATATATATATATATACATACACACATTCACTTTAAAACATCAAAAGCCCATAACAATGAAATTCAAAACACATTTGACCAAAATCTTGAAAATTCAAAACATGGAAAACTCAAAACATTGAATCCCATAACATTGAAAAAACATAGGAAACCAACATGTACTATATTCCAACACAACTACATACAGAAAAAAATAAAAAACAAACCATATTACACTTCTCCAAATATAAGCAAGGGGGCAAGCCCCCCTGCACCCCCCCGCTACTTAAATATATCAACTCCGAGATCGCACTACACTACACTAAGATGTGTTATGTTGTAGTATAGCAAGTAAGATGGGAACATGACTGAGGTTACCTATGAAACCCTGGTAAGTATCGGAGATATATATATATAGTAATGTATAATGTTTTAACAGTGAAGTAGTGTTTCTAAGAGAAGGTTGAGGATAGTTTTTTTTTACAATTTAAATGGGCAGTCATGATGTACGAAATGGTATGTTTGCCATTTTGTTCTGTGTGGTGCAATATCGGAGTTGATATATTTAAGTAACAGGGGGTGTGGGGAGCTTGCCCCCCCTGCTTATATTTGGAGAAGTGTACTGTGGTTTGCTTTTTATTTTTTTCTGTATGTAGTTGTGCTGGCATATATTAAATGTTGGTTTCTTATGTTTTTTCACTGTTATGGGATTCAATGTTTTGAGTTTTCAGTATTTTGAATTTTCAAGATTTTGGTCTCAATGTTTTGAATTTCAGTGTTATGGGCTTTTGATGTTCTAATGTGAATCCACACACATATATATATATATATGTGTGTGTGCGTACGTATATGTATGCATATAGATATATATATATATATATATATATATATATATATATATATATATATATATGTGTGTGTGCGTACGTATATGTATGCATATATCTATATATATATCTATATATATATCTATATATATATATATATATATATATATATATATATATATATATATATAAATATACACACACACACACACACACACACACACACACACACACATGTATATACATATGCATATACATACCACTATAAGGAAAAAATCCATATAATTGAATGTTCATATTGTCGAATGTTTTTTACGCTGGCTGAAGTGATCGAAATTCATTTGACCTCTTCTCCCAGTGTCATGCAAGATTGTGAATTGTGAGTATCAGGGAGTTTGTCCTTCCTTCATTGTACAGCGATCTCAGAGCTGGCATATATAATTAGTAGGGGATGTGCGGGGAGAGGGAGGATTACCCCCTGAAAAAAGCAAGATTTTTTTTTTTTTTTGAAGTTATGTGTTTTGATCCTTTTGGATCTATGTTTTTAGTCAAGGTTTTTGTACTTCAGTATTTAGAAACACTGTACATCCATACACACACACACACACACACACACACACACACACACACACACACACTTGTTATGACTTAACTAGAGAATGAAAACTTCTGGCTACTGTTCTGAGCTGACAAAATGTGTAGTTTGTCTAACTAGTGAGTCATTTGTGACTGCCACTCTAATGTGTGATCATAAATTGCCGATTTGTTCATTTTGTGTTTAAGGACTGAGACTGCATTATATTAGAGAAGTCGCTTTTCTCCAAGGTACAGAAATCTTGGGGTTTGTATATTTAAGTAGCAGGGATACCTCCAAATTGGTGTGAAATTCATTAAGAGTGAAACAGCAAATGTTGATTATTGCTTCTGTTTCACTGCAAGTTTGATATGTAGTCATAGCATTTCTCAGTATCAGTTACTCTGGTTTCTGACTTCTGTCACAAAATGCAGCAAAGCCTGTACAGGACTCTGAGCAGCTGTAGATGCAAGTTTCTGACACCAGCTGAAGGGGAGGTTTCACTTGGCCTTTGTCGTGGACATTTACAGATCCTGTGTGGTCTTCGGCTATAAACTGTTACAGCGACTTTTAGACCTCCAGCAAACATTTTACAAATCAAACTCTTTTGGTGTAGGGTGCAGAGTTGAGGCATTTTCCTTTAAGACAGTGCAGGTGATGGACTGAACTTCACAGACAATGCTGAAATGCATTCACTTAATTACAACTGTATGTTCCAGCTTACTACACTCCTTTTTATGAGAATATGAAAAGCAACATACCTGCACACGTTCCAGAAGTCCAAATTATTGGAAGGATCATGTAACGCTTCCCAGGAATACTTTTAGGCAATGTCCCATGACTCCCCTGTAGTTATTTCAGATTCTTTACTGATGCATCAGCAGGAGTAAGTTAACCTGATGTAGGTGAGCCAGGAAGCTCATGGATTGTCAAGGGAAGTGGTTACACCAGGATACCACATTAAGACTTCCAAATGCTGCACCAGATATGTGAATCCAGGGTGAAGAATGGGTTCACAGTACAGGACAATAGTAAGAAATCCCATGTGCATGGTCAGCTACAGTAACACTGCTGTGATGCTAGGGGATTCACTTCAGAAGCTCGAATTAACAAAATCTCAAACTGCAAATAACCGAAACCAAAAGATCGAGTTTCGGAAACTCGAACTTCTGAAGCGAAACCAACAAAAAAAAAAGTCAAACTTCGCTTTTGCAGGGGGGCTTCGACCCCCTGCACCCCCCACACCCCCCCTACTTAAATATACCAACTCCAAGATCGCGCTACAGTGGGGAAATGGGAAATCTCCCGTCTTGCGCTGTATGCGGAAGCGCAAAACGGGAGATTTCTCATTTCCTGTCAACACCGCAAAAAAAATAAAACATTACGTACACACAGAGCATACAAGAATCCTTGCCTCTGTGTGCACGCAATGTATTAAGGTAAGTAAACTCGTATTTTTAAACACTACACATATTTGATTTACTGAAATCTCGATCATATGGTCTCGACCATATGAAATTCGAGATTTCAGTAATTCGATTATGTGAAGTGTTCCCAGTGCTAGAATATGGCATTCTGTATCCTCAGCAGACAAGGAAATAGGAATATTGGTGGCTGGTAGTTGGCTTAGAGGATTAAATAACTGTTAACCAGTTGGTCCGTGTGGTCCAATGGTGCAAGGTTTGATTCCCACAGCCTTCATTGCCTAACTGTTTGACTCTGAGCATGTCATTTAAACAGACAACGAATGGCACTGCTCCTGAGCTGAGTCTGAAAAAGGTCCATGGAGACAGTGCTCTACTCTGGAAAACAATGATAAATAAATAAATAAATATCAAATGATGAAACTGTGCAATGATGGAGAAGACCCAGATGTACCTGCAAATGGCAGTCTGAACTTAGCATATGAAGAAAATATCACGTAACATACGCTTTCTCAGGCTCAAGTCCAGCTCATTTAAGACTATGTGGTACCCTCCGAATAAGACACTCCATTGCTCCTCCATGCCCTTATATTTTTAACATAATAATACCACAGTCTCTTCTTTCTCGGGGGGGAGGGACATTAAGTTCAACCCAGGTCTCAGCTAACATAAGGCATTACCATAGCTGCTTCCTTCCAAACAGCTCACCATACATGACTGTTTACTGCCTACCTGAGCTCTTGCAGCTCAAGGATAAAATGCACCATGCCAGACACAAATAGAGGATAAACTGCACCATGCCAGACACATGTAGAGGATAAAATGCACCATGCCAGACACATGTAGAGGATAAAATGCACCATGCCAGACACATGTAGAGGATAAAATGCACCATGCCAGACACATGTAGAGGATAAAATGCACCATGCCAGACACATGTAGAGGATAAAATGCACCATGCCAGACACATGTAGAGGATAAAATGCACCATGCCAGACACAAATAGAGGATAAACTGCACCATGCCAGACACATGTAGAGGATAAAATGCACCATGCCAGACACATGTAGAGGATAAAATGCACCATGCCAGACACATGTAGAGGATAAAATGCATCATGCCAGACACATATAGAGGATACATGCACTATGCCAGACACATATAGAGGATACAATGCACCCTGCCAGACACATATAGAGGGTAAAATGCACTGTGCCAGACACATATAGAGGATAAAATGCACCATGCCAGACACATATAGAGGATAAAATGCACTGTGCTAGACACGTATAGAGGGTAAAATGCACTGTGCCAGACACATATAGAGGATAAAATGCACCATGCCAGACACATATAGAGGATAAAATGGACCATGCCAGACACATATAGAGGATACAATGCACTGTGCCAGACACATATAGAGGATAAAATGCACCGTGCCAAACACATATAGAGGATACAATGCACCATGCCAGACACATATAGCGAGCAGCATAAGTCTTATAGGTTCATATGCTAATAGTAGGCTATTGATCCCGTGGATCATTTGTAGACCAGCCACAAGATCCTAATACATAAATACAGGTCATAATGAATAGTCAGACCTAATGCTGACCCCTTTCAATGATGACTTATGGGACTAGACCTGTGGTGTATTTACAATGAGCAATCCATTTGTCCAATTTATGCTTAAAAGAGGGAAAGGGAGCTAAGGGAAGTCTATACCATAAAAGAGGGAGTCTCTGTGTTGCCATGAGATCCAGGCAGTTCAGTCCTAGAGGGACCCCTCCTATGGGATCTTATCTTGGGAAAAGAAAGATGGACAATCCTTCCAGGAGTCTTCTGACTCTTAGGAATCTGATGAGGATGAGCGAGGATATGTTGACCTAATTTTCTTCAGGGTCATATGCTGATTCCACGTCTGATGAAAACCTTGCCTCAACCCTCACCACCTGAGAATTTTACCTTTGGAGAGACTATCCACAATGTGAGGGAGGCTTTCAATTGTGAGGTTCAGGATTACTTCCAGTATAAGACAAGAGTTCAGGAATTTCTTAGACTTCCTTAACACAAACCTCTAGCCATTCCTCCAGTGTTAGAGGTTGTGGATAATATTATTTCAAACTCTGTACTGCAGTCTCACTCCCAATCATCTGTCCCCCGGAATCCTGACCATTTTGTATAGTTCTGGATTCCCATAAACATCTCTTCAAGAATCCAGTTGCAGACCCTGAGGTGGCCTGACCATTTCATATAGTTCTGGATTCCCATAAACATCTCTTCAAGAACCCAGTTGCAGACCCTGAGGTGGCCTGACCATTTCGTATAGTTCTGGATTCCCATAAACATCTCTTCAAGAACCCAGTTGCAGACCCTGAGGTGGCCTGACCATTTCGTATAGTTATGGATTCCCATAAACATCTCTTCAAGAACCCAGTTGCAGACCCTGAGGTGGTTTCCTAGGATCACAAGCGAACCAAATGCAAGACCTCTAGAAATCCCTTGCCTAATGAGACAGGGGGTAAAACCCTACATTGATTTGGTAAGAAAGTATACACCACTGCTACCCTGGCTAAGAGAGCTGTGAATTGTCAGTTTCATATGGTCAAATTCCAGGAAAACCACCTGGATAAAATGAAAGAAAACTAGATGGGATGGAAGAAAGAGCTCTGCAAAAGGCATTGTTAGAATTCTGCAACTGCTGTTCCCAGGTGGCTAAACATTCCTTGCATTGTGTTTTTGTTGTTTTATAAGTATTTAACAGGGCAGCAACTTCAGGGTCACGTATTAGCACATGCCTGCTTAAGTGAACAGTCTCTTCCAGTGCATGTAAAATCAGAAGTCCTAGATGCACCTCTAGATAGACAAGGACATTCTGTTCTGACCCAGGTCCCAAGCTATATTTAAAAACTCTAGAGTAAACCTAAGTCCCTTCAGACTGTCAAGGCCATTCTAGAGGTACGGACCCAAGGTTTAGTAGGAATTACCTACCACATCCTGGTCCTTTACTAACCTCACAGACCAGACAAAGGGGAAGGAGGAGCAGGACAGATGGGCCACACAGACAACAAAAGAGATGATATGCTGACCAGGGACAAAGGCCTAGTACACCCCATCCCCCAGTGGTCCAGCAGGTAGCAGCCATGAATCATATGGGCTTTTCCCTTTCCCCCCTCCCTTAAGTCCCACCCAACACCCCCTGCCCTGTAAAACTAGGAGGAAGACTTTCCCTTTTCTTCGACAAGTGAAAAGACATTACTCTAGACCAATCTTAAGAGAAGGTTGCAAGCTACAGTTCGTTTCTCCCTTCCCAGCCCATATTCCATCAGTCCCAAAAGAACAGTTTAAGGAGGCATGGGCCCATGTCAAATTTCTTCTAGAGCAGCGATCCATAGAACCAGGCCCACAGGGGTAAAAGGAAAAGCTAAAATGCTTTCTGGTAGTTCCCAGATTCAAAATGCTCACCCTCAAGAAACTTCTGCTAATGCTTTTTCCACAGATCTTCAAATTTCTCATCTATTTTGAAAGAGGCAAGAAAACCCAACACTAAACAACCTTACATCTAAAAATGGAAGAGATTTACTGTTTAGTGTTAGAACAAAGGTCATCAACCTTTACTTGCAAATCCACCCTTAGTTCTAACCTACCCTAGTGGAACTTTTCTTAAAAGGCCTCTTTTATTTGTCCATTGAAATGCATGCCTCTACCATCTCAGCCTGTCTGTCTATGCAACCCGTTTTATTCATCCATCAAAATCCATGCCCCTGCCATCTCTGCCTTTCTTCCTATGCAACCTGTTTTACTTGCTTGTCAAAATCCATACTTCTGCCATCTCAGCCTGCCTGCCTTTGCAACCCGTGTGTTTTCTCAGCCTATGATAAAACACTTCCTTAAAGGCATCATCCACCTTAGGCCACCCAAACAGAGCCTCTGCTCCCTCCTGGGACCTCAGTTCTGTTCTGGAGAAACTCACTCTACCTCCCTTTGAGCCCACAGCCTTGGAAGAAGTCAAATTCATAACTTGGAAAATGTCATTGTTAGTGGCCACCACCTCAGCTCACAAAATCTCAGAATTGTAGGCTCTTATGTGTAAAGAACCCTTCCTAATGTTTCACTCAGACAGAGTTTCCTTGACAACTAACCCTATATTTATACCCAAGTGGTTACTGAAGTTTCCTTAAATTAGACCATTCTTCTCTATGCCTTCTTTCCTAACCCTCAGAACACAGAAGAAAGAATTTTACACTCCCAGGACATTCACAGGCAGCACAGTTATTAGCTGAACAGAAATAAAAATTACAGAAAGTCAGATTATCTTTTTGTAGCTTTTACACCGAATAAATTAGGTAAACCCATTAGCAAACAGACCACTTCAAAGTGGATCTCCAAATGCATCAGTTTGAGTTATGGGAACCATAATAAGAAGGTGCCACTCCACATTAAAACTCACTGTAACTCACTACAACCACCATGGCTGCTGTCATCAGAGGAGTACCCACCAGGGAAATACTGGAGACAGCCACCCGGTCAGCATTCCACACCTCTAACAAACACTAAAACCTGTCATCTTCCTCTAGAGCCAGAGCAGGTTTTGCCTCTTCAGATCTGCAGGACTTCATTTCTTTCTCCTAGCTTCACCACACCATCCACCATCGCTTCAGCTGTGGGAATCCTCCCAAGGATTTATGACTCAACAGTGAAACATGCTGAGCATAGTGCAGCTGCAGCTACTCACCATAAGTTATCATGCCTCTGTGCATTCACCGTTGAAGTAGTCTTTCCAGCCCTCCTTTCCCTGTGTTTCAGCTGTGATTTGGGGAGGGCATCCTTACCCTTTTTCCTCCCTTGTACATTCCCTCTTCTTTTATCTTCAGATCTCCCTAACCATTACCTGCCAGGGACAGTGGGGGAATTTAGTTCTCTTGGCCTACGCCTCAGAGAGTGCACTCCAGTCCAGAGGGGCAAGTATGGCACCAGTTGATGACTTTTACCCTGTCATCCTTATGTTGTAGGGGAGTATGTCTGCTGGGACTAAAGTCTCTTGTAAATGTGCCCGCCATGGGCTTCCTTAGCAGGAAATCCCAAGGAGATATTACTGCAACAGTGAAGACACTCAAAATCTACATTTATGGTAAGTAGACACAACTGTAATTTCTCTTGAGTGGGTGTTTAAGGTGTTATTTCTTTTACAGATGTGCAAGAGGTGACGTGGGACTGGATCACTGAGACTCTGAAGGTTAGATGAGGTTCCCTCTCAAGTGCCTATGGGAAACAAAAAAGAGGAGAGACAGTCTTTGTAGCACAAAAAATATATGCCTTTGAAACACTGTAGTCTCTCAAATGGAGTTATAGCCTTAGACAGGCACATATCAAAGGGGGGATTATAGTCTGTTATGGGTCTTTTCATGGAGAAGTAGAAAGGGGTGTTAAATTTCTTATACCTAAAATATACCCAGATGATTGCTGTGAACAGATGAAAAGGACTTCCTAATAACAGTGGATACACATTGATCAAAAGATAATTCATTTGTCAATGAAAGTGCTCAGGTCCCTGGGGGGTGGATTTGTTAGGGGTAATAGAAGGAGTTTAGTTTTGTTAGTATTTAGGGCTAGGTGATTGTTCATCCATGTTTCTGTGGATGAGAAGGCAATATGAGTTAGTTTTTGGAGTTCACTGGTGGAGTAGGCAGAGCAGATGATGGTGGAATCATCTGCATATTGAATAAGTGAGGTTTGGGACAGGGAAGAGTGGACGTGTGGAAATCTAGCCATTATGCATTTAGGCAAAATATCTTTGTTACATTTAACTGATGTAGTAAGATGTGACAAGTCTGCTAGTCTCAGCATAGCTGATTTAAGGGTAAAACCATCTGATAATATCCCCGGTAATATAATCAGTGGGTTTATAGTCCTTAGACGTGGCATCTGTGGGAACACATGTAGTAAGCTGACTCTTTTAACTGACACTATTCCCTCCTTTCTTATTACATCAGCTAAATGTAACAGATACATTGAGCTTAAATAAATAAACAATGGGTGGATGTCA
>NC_056733.1:1030908114-1030925614 GCF_019279795.1 Protopterus annectens
GGCATGTGTGTATGAGTTGTGTATGTGTGTAGTTTTGTTTGTTTATGTTGTGATGTGGGTGTTGTGGTGTATGTATGGTGTAGTGTGTGTGTGATTTGTTCGGTGTTTTGAATTTCGCGGTTTTGGGTTTGGGGTTTTGTTGTTTCGGTGTTTTGTGGATTCAGCTTCATGGTCTCAAGATACTGAAATTCGATATTTCAGTATTTCAAGATTATGAAGTGAATCCATATATATCATAGAATCATAGGAAGTTACTAGGCTATTGGACTTGAGGCCCTTATAAGCCTAGCCAAGAGTTTTAGCCTATGTTTAGACAAGTCAGCACCCAAAGCCCTTGTCCATCAGGGACATGGGTGGAATCCCAGGGGTGTATTTTCTGTTTCCCATCCAGTTATCCAGGCTGCACTTAAAAAGGGATAATGAGGTGCTCTGCCTGACATGGAGAGGGAGTCTGTTCCACAGATGGGGGAGTCTCTGGGACACAAATCTGTCCTGCCAACAAGTCCTATTGATGTCACAGACCAGGTTGAGGTCGCTCGTGTGGGTTACTCGATTGGAGCTTGACTTGCGGATATGCAGCAGTCCCATTAAGGTGGGGTCTGAGATTGCTTTGTATGCCAGACAGAGGTTACGTCTGAGGAGTCTGTATGAAACTGAGTAGAGGGACAGGGCTTTTAGCCTGCCTATCTGTGTAGGGTAGATGTTTGAGGCCCTGGATTCTCTTGGTGAGGAACCCCTGTGGTCTCTCCAACTGCTGCATGTGCTTTGTGAGGTACATGCCAAAAGGGGAATTGTACTCAATAATGGGCCTTATAAGGGAAGAATACAGGGATGTTATGACCACCTTGTCCCTGGATGAGATACTCTTACTTATGAGGAGGGCCATGTAGAAAGCTTTTTGTACAATGGAAGCAACATAGTGGTCAAAGGTCAGGTTGCTATCTATAGTTATGTATACACACACATATTTATTTTTATATGTAATATATACATGTATATATTGTTGACTGGTTTAGTCCCACAGTGCATGACTTATTTTTTTAGGAGGGGATACAAGGCACATTCATAATAACTAGAGGAAATTTGTCCTGAACACTGGGAAAATTCCTTTTTCTGTTTTCAGTAAGTATCAAGGAAATAGCTATATAGATATAAAATTTCAAGTATATAAGCTGGCTCTGCATCATAGAGGTTTTGGCTCTGAATGTGCCTCAGATGAGCTGAATTTGATTATGGGCCCAGCCCTTGAGGTGCTAGCTAGACAGGGATGTGACTCAGAGAGCAACACTGACTCACCTATCTCAGGGGAAGGGGAGAAAGGGTGTTGATGAAGTCCGATTGCAAGCTGCAGCTGAAAGAAGGACCTGGATTTCAGTTCCTGTATGAGACAGGTGGGGGAATGCAAGCTTACCAAGGACTGCACATGCTCTAACAGAAAACACAGTTGTGCAAAGAAAGCACTCTCATTCAAAAGACAAAGGGTAGCAACCATTTCAACATCCTTTCCAGTCAGCAAGGGACAGTGTTAGTAGCATTCTCAAAACCTCCTAACCCCAAGTGGATGACAGTCATAACTTCAAGCTGTCACTTCCTCTCCTCAGGCCCTAAAATGTCAGGCTTGGAAGTAATGGCCTACAGGGGGAAGAGGCCAAAAATACTGTTTTACAAAAACTGTCAGACTGTACCAGGCAAGTTAATGTACTGTACACCTCATTGTATTTTGTTAGACGTCTTACATAAAAATCATGCCATAAGTATTTTTATCGTTTTATATTCTAACTTATCCAGACAAGTTTATTTTTCATGCTCTGTCTAAGCCCATAGCCAGGAATATAAATGTGTTTGTTATGCTTGGCATAAATATTACCCTGCTAACTTTATCACAGGCAGATATAACTTGTTAAGGCAGAAAGGACTGATAATTTGCCAGAACACAATCTTGTTTCTAACAGTAATGCCATGACTTTGGCCAAGTTCTCATAATATACTTTTGCACTGAACTGATTTTCTCCTGCTTTTTATGTATTTACTATCAATAGACAGGCACTCATTGTTAAAGTGACTAGAGTGCTTCACTTCACTAATTATTTGTTTCTCATTTTCCATGCTGTCACTGGTGCCTCTAGTGAAACGTCAGCTCAAAAATATTACGTGAAATTAAACTTTCATGCAGCCGGGCATGGGAAGTCTAATGAATCCAGCTTTTAAAATAATTCGTCTTTCCTTTTTGGGGGATTGAAAAAATATGTTTTGTTAGATCCTTTATTGTTAAAAGTTCATTTGTAGTTTTTGGGAGGCATGCATTCTGAATTACTTTATTGACATGTAACTTGGAAAGTAATTTCTACAATTGTTTTTCAAGACCATTTTACCTCCTTGCCTGTAGTTCTGGCATATTTTTTGATCACATGCTAAGCTATTCATTTTGTTGTCTGTTTTTCTTTTATGCATAGACTGTTCTCATTTTTACATATTTCCAGTGTTTTTCCGATCTATACTATTATGATATATCTAAATTTAATTGAAAATGATCAATTTGGAGAGAAGTGCATAAAGCAGTCTGTCATTTTCCATGGTTCTGTTACTGTAGCTTTACTGAGATTTGAGCTTTTCATATCTGGAAAGTGTCTGGCATCTGTCTATCAGTTAATCTGGCACTTGTGTTTACAGAAATATTTGGGCCCACAAGTGACTTGACACTTCAAGTACAGCAAGCAAAATGCAATTTAGCTGTCTCACTCTACAGAAAAAAGGTGTTCCTGATGTATTTGTTTCTGAAAGATAATTTCTGAATAATCCAACAGTTAATATGTAGGGCTACATCATTTCTGAACAATCCAACAGTAAATATGTCGGGCCGCACTAGTATCGAACTACAGATTTATGTTGTCTCTTGCCAGTATTTAAGTATCTGAGCTTTCAGCTTGCCCTCTAAAAGCTTCCTTGTTCCCCAGGCTCATCTCTGTACGTGTCAGAAGCAGAAGTGCATGTTTATAAGGTCGGATTGATCTGGCATGTAATGATGGACAACAGAATGTGGCCAGCCCTCCTTGAAATTCCTAATCTTTTGTTAATAAGGACGTGTAATCATGTACTGCAATACAGATAAGATGAGACCCTCACAGATAATAAAGGCACCATGTCTACAAGCTTGTGTGTTATACGGCTGTCAGTACTTTTCCAGAAAATGCCACTGCTCACAAGTTACGGCTGCTCTGCAAGTCGTCCACATTATTTAGTTATTTGTGTACGTAATACAACAGACTGCAGGACATGTACTCACCACAACTTATTTTTGCTGTACTATGCCAGACAAAAGAAGTGCTTTTGACAGATATTTCAGCTTTGTTTTGGCGCTGTGATATTTCTGTCAGACAATGTTAGATTTTAGAAACTGGCATTAACAAAACAAAACCTTGCAGGCTTGAAATGCAGCTGTTCTGATGTTAACAACTACCAGAGTGAATTAATGCTTTTTAACAGTACTAAATGTGGGAGCCTTGCTTATTATGAAGTTTTTTTCATATAAAAGTTAAAAAAGAGGGGCAAGTGAGAGACGGTATCAACAAGCTTTGAACTAGAGATCAAATACATTTCTACATAAATTAAAAACTTTTAGCACAGTTTAGTGAAAGTCTAGGAGTACAGCACAAAGTGAAGCAGTAGATGCTTTATCTAAGACTCAAGCTCAGAGTGCTCAAGTCCCCATTCTAACTGCGTTACAAGTTACTCCAGCAGCTAACATATGGGTAGCATGCTGAAGTTAGTGTGTGTGTGTGTGTGTGTGTGTGTGTGTGTGTGTGTGTGTGTGTGTGTGTGTGTGTGTGTGTGTGTGTGTGATATTAGGTATTCTGGCTAGGCTATAAATGGTCCACTGATTGCCTAGAATCTATGAACCAAATATATAGACCCATGTGTGTGTTTTCAATACTTTTAATGTTCAAGAAACTAATGTTCCCTATAGTTTCTTGAATATTAAAAATATTGAAAACATGCTGATTAAAAACCAGTATCCAAAGACAAAACTATCCAAATAGAATAATACTGCACGCAGTGGAACACCTGTAGGTGTGCTGTAGAGACATGTAGGGGGTTTAGATCCTGGGACTGTAAGGTTTGTCAAGTAATTGCTCAGAATTGAAGTACAGTAGCAGTTTATGGATTTTTTTCTCCTCCCCAGTAATGTGTGACCATGGAGTATATACAGCGGTTTGTGAATTTGCTCCCTTCCCGAGTGACATGTGATCATGGCGTACTTACAGTGGTTTTTGGATATTTTTCCCCTCCCCAGTCATGTGAGACCTTAGAGTGCATACAGTGGTTTGTGTATTTGCTCCCCTCCCCAGTGATGTATGACCATGGGGTTATTAAATATAAATACGGGGTGGGGGTTGGGTGGTTGCAGGAACTTGTAAATGCATGCTGCTTAAAGCAGAAGTTTAGGAATTGGTGTGGTATGCATTTTCTGGATAAACTGTTGGCTGTTTAGGGGAATTTTCTCCTTTCTATCTATGCAATCATGAAGCTGGTAAAAAGAAGTAAGGGAGGTGTGGGAGGCAAAGCGTTCCCTGTGAAGGATACGGGGAGGTTGCCCACCTCTGCAAAAGTATTTAATATGCAGTGGTTATAATTATTATTGACTGTGTGACTTAGTTTTGTTTTTGCCCTTTTTGTCTACATGTACTTATGAGGGTAGATATTTCAGATTTTGGATTTGAAAGTTTTGTCTGATAGATATATGAATGTTAATAGATAAATATACAGCTAGACAGATGATATAGCTATAGGTGTATCTATCTGTTGGTGTGGCCTGCATTTTCTTTTGTTGAGGACTGCTTTTGCTAAGTGTTGATTTGCTGCACAATTCCTTCACTAACTTCTGTTTTGCTTGTGTAATGCTATGGTCAACTCACATACTGGTGACTATAACATAACTCATCACTCATCACTCATCAGACCAATGATTGAGTACAATGCCCCATTCGGAATGTATCTGACCCGACACTTGCAGCAGCTGGAGAGGCCACAAAAGCTCCTCACCAAAAGGATAAAGGGTCTCAAAAATCTGTCCTATGCTGCCCGACTGAAAGAACTCCAGCTCTATTCAGTCGCTTGCTCAGAGGTGACCTTTGCCTAACATACAAGGCCATGTCAAACCCAGATTTGATGAATATGCTTCACCTCAAAAAATCTAGATCCATCAGAGCCACAAGGCGGAGACTTAAACCTCGACAGCTATTAATAGGGCGT
The DNA here is from genome assembly GCF_019279795.1 of Protopterus annectens. Classification (NCBI taxonomy): domain Eukaryota; kingdom Metazoa; phylum Chordata; order Ceratodontiformes; family Protopteridae; genus Protopterus; species Protopterus annectens. Next base: position 1,030,913,365 of record NC_056733.1, read on the forward strand.
GCTGGAGGGATAGATTCATCACCAAAGACTCCTATGCTGTGGAACAAAATCCCAGTACATGTGAGGCAGAGCACCTCGCTGGCCTTGTTCAAGAGAAATCTTGACCAATGGATGGGAGATCGCAGATATACCCCAGGAATTACCTCAGTGTCACTGCTCGACAGAGGCACAGCAAAATAATGGGTATAGTTCCCCATACTAAAGGGGTGGCGTAAGCCACAAAACAATGGGCTAGGCTTATAAATGCCCTCGGGCAGATAGCCTAGTATGAACCTATGAACCTATGAACCTATGAACAGTAGGTAAATGCTATGGTCAACTCACATACTGGTGACTATAACATAACAGTAGGTAAATGCTATGGTCAACTCACATACTGGTGACTATAACATAACAGTAGGTAAATGCTATGGTCAACTCACATACTGGTGACTATAACATAACAGTAGGTAAATGCTATGGTCAACTCACATACTGGTGACTATAACATAACAGTAGGTAAATGCTACGGTCAACTCACATACTGGTGACTATAACATAACAGTAGGTAAATGCTATGGTCAACTCACATACTGGTGACTATAACATAACAGTAGGTAAATGCTATGGTCAACTCACATACTGGTGACTATAACATAACAGTAGGTAAATGCTATGGTCAACTCACATACTGGTGACTATAACATAACAGTAGGTAAATGCTATGGTCAACTCACATACTGGTGACTATAACATAACAGTAGGTAAATGCTATGGTCAACTCACATACTGGTGACTATAACATAACAGTAGGTAAATGCTATGGTCAACTCACATACTGGTGACTATAACATAACAGTAGGTAAATGCTATGGTCAACTCACATACTGGTGACTATAACATAACAGTAGGTAAATGCTATAGTCAACTCACATACTGGTGACTATAACATAACAGTAGGTAAATGCTATGGTCAACTCACATACTGGTGACTATAACATAACAGTAGGTAAATGCTATGGTCAACTCACATACTGGTGACTATAACATAACAGTAGGTAAATGCTATGGTCAACTCACATACTGGTGACTATAACATAACAGTAGGTAAATGCTATGGTCAACTCACATACTGGTGACTATAACATAACAGTAGGTAAATGCTATGGTCAACTCACATACTGGTGACTATAACATAACAGTAGGTAAATGCTATGGTCAACTCACATACTGGTGACTATAACATAACAGTAGGTAAATGCTATGGTCAACTCACATACTGGTGACTATAACATAACAGTAGGTAAATGCTATGGTCAACTCACATACTGGTGACTATAACATAACAGTAGGTAAATGCTATGGTCAACTCACATACTGGTGACTATAACATAACAGTAGGTAAATGCTATGGTTGACTCACATACTGGTGACTATAACATAACAGTAGGTAAATGCTGTGGTCAACTCACATACTGGTGACTATAACATAACAGTAGGTAAATGCTATGGTTGACTCACATACTGGTGACTATAACATAACAGTAGGTAAATGCTATGGTTGACGCACATACTGGTGACTATAACATAACAGTAGGTAAATGCTGTGGTTGACGCACATACTGGTGACTATAACATAACAGTAGGTAAATGCTATGGTCAACTCACATACTGGTGACTATAACATAACAGTAGGTAAATGCTATGGTTGACTCACATACTGGTGACTATAACATAACAGTAGGTAAATGTTATGGTCGACTCACATACTGGTGACTATAACATAGTAGGTAAATGCTATGGTCGACTCACATACTGGTGACTATAACATAACAGTAGGTAAATGCTGTGGGTGACGCACATACTGGTGACTATAACATAACAGTAGGTAAATGCTATGGTCGACTCACATACTGGTGACTATAACATAGTAGGTAAATGCTATGGTTGACGCACATACTGGTGACTATAACATAACAGTAGGTAAATGCTATGGTCAACTCACATACTGGTGACTATAACATAACAGTAGGTAAATGCTATGGTTGACGCACATACTGGTGACTATAACATAACAGTAGGTAAATGCTATGGTCAACTCACATACTGGTGACTATAACATAACAGTAGGTAAATGCTATGGTTGACGCACATACTGGTGACTATAACATAACAGTAGGTAAATGCTATGGTCAACTCACATACTGGTGACTATAACATAACAGTAGGTAAATGCTATGGTTGACGCACATACTGGTGACTATAACATAACAGTAGGTAAATGCTATGGTTGACTCACATACTGGTGACTATAACATAACAGTAGGTAAATGCTATGGTTGACGCACATACTGGTGACTATAACATAACAGTAGGTAAATGCTGTGGTTGACGCACATACTGGTGACTATAACATAACAGTAGGTAAATGCTATGGTCAACTCACATACTGGTGACTATAACATAACAGTAGGTAAATGCTATGGTCGACTCACATACTGGTGACTATAACATAACAGTAGGTAAATGCTATGGTCGACTCACATACTGGTGACTATAACATAACAGTAGGTAAATGCTATGGTCAACTCACATACTGGTGACTATAACATAACAGTAGGTAAATGCTATGGTTGACTCACTTACTGGTGACTATAACATAACAGTAGGTAAATGCTATGGTTGACTCACATACTGGTGACTATAACATAACAGTAGGTAAATGCTATGGTTGACGCACATACTGGTGACTATAACATAACAGTAGGTAAATGCTATGGTCGACTCACATACTGGTGACTATAACATAACAGTAGGTAAATGCTATGGTTGACTCACATACTGGTGACTATAACATAACAGTAGGTAAATGTTATGGTCGACTCACATACTGGTGACTATAACATAGTAGGTAAATGCTATGGTCGACTCACATACTGGTGACTATAACATAACAGTAGGTAAATGCTGTGGGTGACGCACATACTGGTGACTATAACATAACAGTAGGTAAATGCTATGGTCGACTCACATACTGGTGACTATAACATAGTAGGTAAATGCTATGGTTGACGCACATACTGGTGACTATAACATAACAGTAGGTAAATGCTATGGTCGACTCACATACTGGTGACTATAACATAACAGTAGGTAAATGCTATGGTTGACTCACATACTGGTGACTATAACATAACAGTAGGTAAATGTTATGGTCGACTCACATACTGGTGACTATAACATAGTAGGTAAATGCTATGGTCAACTCACATACTGGTGACTATAACATAACAGTAGGTAAATGCTATGGTCGACTCACATACTGATGATTATAACATAACAGTAGGCGTTTCACTTTGGTTATAGCACTGTGACCCTCATCATCATCTTCTTTCAGCTGTTCCCGTTAGGGGTCGCCACAGCGGATCATCTGTTTCCATTTCTTCCTGTCCTCTGCATCATGCTCTTTCACACCAACTGCCTGCATGTCCTCTCCCACCACATCCATAAACCTTATCTTAGGCCTTCCTTTTTTCCTCTTACCTGGCAGCTCCATCCTTAGCATCCTTTTCCCAATATACCCAGCATCCCTCCTCAGCACATGTCCAAACCAACGCAATCTCACCTCTCTTGCTTTGTCTCCAAACTATCCAACCTGAGCTGACCCTCTAATATACTGATTCCTAATCCTGTACATCCTTGTCACACCCAGTGCAAATCTTAACATCTTTAACTCTGCCACATCCAGCTCTGACTCCTGCCTTTTCGACAATGCTACTGTCTCCAACCCATATAACATAGCTGGTCTCACTACCCTCTTATAGACCTTCCCTTTTACTCTTACTGGTACCCGTCTGTCAAAAATCACTCCTGACACTCTTCTCCACCCATTCCACCCTGCCTGTACTCTCTTCTTCACCTCTCTTCCACACTCACCATTACTCTGAACTGTTCATCCCAAGTACTTAAACTCATCCACCTTTACCAACTCTACTTCCTGCATCCTCACCATTCCTCTACCCTCCCTCTCATTTACACACATATATTCTGTTTTAGCCCTGCTGACCTTCATTCCTCTCCTCTCTAAAGCATATCTCCACCTCTCCAGGGTCTCCTCAACCTGGTCCCTACTCTCACTACATATCACAATGTCATCTGTAAACATCATAGTCCACGGGGCCTCCTGTCTGATCTCATCTGTCAACCTGTCCATCACGACTGCAAACAAGAAAGGGCTCAGAGCTGATCCTTGATGTAATCCCACCTCCACCTTAAACGTATCTGTCACTCCCACCGCAGTCCTCACCAATGTCACACTACCCTTGTACATATCTTGTACCACTCTTACATACTTCTCTGCCACTCCCGACTTCCTCATATAACACCACAACTCCTCTCTAGGCACCCTGTCATATGCTTTCTCTAAGTCCACAAAGACACAATGCAACTCCTTCTGACCTTCTCTGTATTTCTCCAACAACACTCTCAGAGCAAACATTGCATCTGTAGTGCTCTTTCCTGGCATGAAACCATACTGCTGATCACTAATCATCACCTCCCTTCTTAACCTAGCTTCCACTACTCTTTCCCATAACTTCAAGCTGTGACTGAACAATTGTATCCCTCTGTAGTTACTGCAGCTCTGCACATCACCCTTATTCTTAAAGATAGGTACCAAAACACTTTTTCTCCACTCCTCAGGCATCCTCTGACTTTCCAAAATGTAAACAATCTGGTTAAAAATTCCACTGCCATTTCTCCTAAGCACCTCCATGCTTCCACTGGTATGTAATCTGGGCCAGCAGCCTTTCCATTCTTCATCCTCTTCATAGCTGTCCTTACTTCCTCCTTGCTAATCTGTTTCACTTCCTGATTCACTATCCCCACATCATCCAACCTTCTCTCTCTCTCATTCTCTTCATTGATCAGCCCTTCAAAGTACTCTTTCCATCTACTCAACACACTCTCCTCGCTTGTGAGTACATTTCCCTCACTATCCTTTATCACCCACTGTAACCCTAATGTTGGCATATTTAAGCAAGACGGTGTACGTTGAAGTCCCCCTATGTAAAACATATGCTAATGACTATGCAAGGTTTATTTCTGATGCCTTTTAAACCTGATGTGTTGAACAGAGCCAGATAAAGGTCAAATGGGGCCCTAGACAGTGTAATGGATCAGGGTATCCACCACAGCACCCCACTCCCACCAGCAGCACCCAACCCCCAGCCATTCCAATGTCCCATTACTTGGCTATTTTTCCCCAGTTACCATAAACACTGTTCAAACTTGTCAGTTTACATACTATTTTCTTATTTACTTCTGCAATGATTACAGATATTTAAAACTTTTATTTTAAATTTTATAGCACAAACACTGGTAGCCATTTGCTAAACAAAACAATGCACTCTCACAATGAAAACAGATTTAGCATCAACAATGCACTTCGCTGTCCTTGAAACTGACATTCATTGAAACGGCACTTAACCACACATTCAAAGAAAATTCATCTGGGCTGTTTTCAAACAATAGGCCCCCTTGCATACATTTTTAGGACCATGCATACATGCATGTGTTTTTTGCACCATCCTGATTGTATTAAACTATATTCCTTGTATAATACTTGTTAGAGTGTGCTTTAAATTCGTAGGTTTGAATATTTTTCCAGTAAGCAATGAAACAAAACATATGAACCATTAATGACAAAACTACCTATTACAGAACATTTCAAGCACAAAAAGCCTCTCAGACTTCTGTCATAATATCCTCCAGTCAATATACATAATCTCTTCAGAAGTAAAAGTCGCCTGAATAATTCCACATTAAAGAGGTCTATGACTAATGAAGAGGTAACTGCTGGCAAACATCTTTAGAGTTCAGTGTTTCATCTACAGATTCAGTGCCTGCTACCCAAGAAGATTAAATTACCCATGTTACATTTAAAAAACTGGTAACTGATAATACTGCAAAAGTGGTACCAGAGTCATAGTTACTAGGCATTTCATCCAAATGAGGATGCACTAAAGAGTGCAACATCCACACCCCCACCCCCCTTAAAGGGCATTGCAATATCACCGCTCCATCTACATGTCTCCTACAGGCTTTTGAGGGGGGAGATCTATACCAGACATTCAGGGCATTGTCAGAACCCACTCTGATGGACCTTCTGCATGTCCGCAAAACAAACAGCACGAGAATTACCCATTCTAAAGACTTAAACCTTTATTTATTTATTTTATTTTTATTTTACATTTGTTGACCGGGATAGTCTGACTGGATGCATGTCCATTTTCAGCGGAGGCCCAGGGAGAAAAGCTCCAAGGGTAAGCAGATACAGCATTACATAATACCAGCATTACATATTAGAAACAGACTATTTACACAGATTACATAAGTAAGCAAGTTAAACAAGTTCCACAGGTTACAGGTACTCCTAAGCGCAAGTCAGGATTAAATTAAATTACACAGTAAACTGGTTAGCAGATTTTTACACATTCTAGAGAGAGTTAGCCAGGCTTGATACATTGACATAGCCAGTTAAGTGACAAATGTTGTTTGAGTCTAGTTTTAAATTGACCTAAGGTGGAAAGTAAGGTAATACCAACTGGAAGAGAGTTCCAGGATCTACTTACAGAGTTTGCAAAGAGAGAATCACCAGCTGTGTTATTAATTTTGCTAGTCTGAATTAGTAGTTTGTTAGAGGATCGAAGTGGTCTAGGATTGTTATAGGGGGGTGATAATATTTTTAAGTGCAGGAGTATTGTCCAGATTATAAAGGATTTTATAGGCCATAATCAGTTGGTTATACTGGATTAGGCTGGGTAGTTCAAGCCACCCAAGCTGATTTAGATTGATGCAATGATGTGTCCTAAAAGGCAGCCCAGTGGCAAACCTGGCAATATGGTTGTAGCAAATTGAGAGTTTGTTAAGGACAGTCTTGTTTAAATTCGAGAGTAGAGGGAATGCATACAGAAGGGTTGAAAGAAGGTGAGAGCGACCTATGGCAATTTTAGCTGGAGGGGTTAGGAAGGCTTTTATTCTGTAAAGTGACCCTAGTTTTTTATTGATGGTTTTGATAGTTTGGTTAACATGTAGGTCAAATTTTAGATTATTGTCTATGATGACACCTAATAGTTTTGTAGATGGTTCAGGGGAGATTATTGTGCCATCATTTGATTTTATGGTAAAGGTGAAAGTGGTAGACCTATGTGTTGGTGAAAATAACAGCATTTTAGTTTTTTTGGGATTTAGGATCAGACGATGTTCAGAAAGCCAGTTTTCTATCATATTAAATGTGGTTTGGGTAGCTGACCATAACTCTACTGGAGATGTGGCTGAGCAAATCAGAGTAGAATCATCAGCATATTGGATACAGCTGACTTTTGGGATGACAGTATAAAGGTCATTAATGAAGATGGAGAACAGCAAGGGCCCTAGTAGAGAGCCTTGTAGTACTCCAAGGGTGTTAGGTAGAAGGTTAGAGTGTTTGTTCTGCCAGAGGACAGCTTGCTGTTGACCATTCAGGTAGGATTGAAACCATTGAAGAGCTCTAGTATCTAGACAGAATGTTTGCAGGGTGTGGATTAAAAGTTGGTGATGAACCATATCGAATGCCTTGGAAAGATCCAAGAAGAGGGCTGAGGATATATAATTATTGTTGCGATTATGGTTTATGGTGTTGGTAAAGGCTAGGAGGGCTGAAGTAGTGCTGTGATGAGGACGGAAGCCATGCTGAGTGTCTGCCATAAGGTGATTCTGGATTAGGTGGTGCATGAGTTGTCTATGAATACATTTTTCCATAATCTTTGCAAGTGGAGAGAGTATAGCTATTGGCCTATAACTGGAGAATTCAGTAGAGCTGCCTCCTTTGTGAAGTGGGATTACATAGGATATTTTCCAGATGGTGGGAATTTTAGCTTCTACTATGGTTCGATTGATTAGTATTGAGACGGGGTAAGCTATAGCATCATCTGATTTTTGTAGGTACTCGGCAGGGAGTTGATCAGCAGAAAGTGTAGTGGGTTTTAATTTTTTGATCAAGGTACGGATAAGTGAAGTGGCAACTGGTTGGAAGCTGAACGCGAGTAGGTTTCTAGGGGTGCTACTTTCAGAACCAGGGGAGCTAGGAGGTAGTCAGCTAGCTAGGGCTTGAATTGTCTCAGTAAAGAATCGGTTAAAACTGTCAGAAACATCTTCGGGGGTTTTATCAATAGTAGCAGCAGGGATTGGGGTTGAAGTTTGTCCAGGATGTAGTAGATTATTTAAACCTGCCCAAAACTTCTGAGAATTATTTTGATTTACTGTCTGCAAATTACAGTAGTATTGTTTTTTGTCTTGTAAAATTGATTTTTTGGTTTCGTTCCTGGATTGCCTGTATTTAATGTGATCTTGAGGGTCTTTAGAAGAACGCCATAAAGCCCATGCCTTGTTTCTAAGGGTAATTTTGAGTTTAGACTCTTTAGAAAGCCATGGCGCAGTTTTTGCCTTGGTTCTCTTTGAACGAACAGGTGCATGCAAATCAAGGATCTTAAGGAATTTGTTGTTAAAGTATGCTACTGCTTCCTCTAAGGGGAGGTGTTTTAGAATAGACCAATTACATGAGTTTAGTTCTTGTTGGAATTTGGCAGGGTCAAAGTTTTATTGTTTCTAACCTTTCTGAGTAAGGGTTGTTGGGAATTAATGGTTTTGTGCTTAATTACATATGTGAGAAGGTGATCGCTTAGGCCATCAAGGAGGGTACCAGAGGTGTACAGTTGGGGTGACTATTTATGAGTACCCAGTCAAGTATACTTTCTTTTGGTTGGGTTTACCTATCCTGGTAGGGGTGGATATAATTTGTGTAAATGCATGCAGGTTAATATGGGTGGTTGGGGATTCTGAGGAACAGGTTCCCCAGTCTATGTTAAAGTCTCCAAGTAGTAGGGTTTCTTGGGGGTAGTGACATGATAGCCAGTGCAGGATATCTTCAAATGTAGATATATTGTTACCCGGGGGAATGTACATACAGATGATATTAATGCATTTATTTTTATTAAGTTGCAATTTGGTGGCAAGAATCTCTGAGTTATTAATCTGAGGTGGTTGTATTACATCTATGGTGACATTCAACTAAGATTTATAGAGTACAGCAACCCCACCCCCCCCTTCCTCGAAGCACGATACAGCCTGCGTATGTTGTACCCAGGTGGTAACACTTCATTGTCTTTAGTGTTAGGTTTTAACCAGGTTTCAGATAAACAGAGAATCTCAGGGATGTGGACATCCAGAAGTGCATGCAATTCATGTACCTTGTTATTAATGCTTCTAATATTGAGATGACAGGCTAGGAGAGAGTTAGTTGGCCTATTAATTGTAGGTTTGTAGCTTAGATTGCAAGTAGAGGGGGTATGTGTATCTGAAGTGAGTGGGCTAGGGTTGGGGTGAATATCACCACCAAGTATTAGGTTGAGTCTATACTTTGTGATGAATTTCAGGAATTTTTTTATTAGTTTGTGGTAGTGTTTGGATCTAGAGCTAATGTGCCTGGGGTTGAGATTTTGATAGACTGAACAAGATGTTGGATAGGATTTGGTACTGTAAGTATGGTTGAAAGTGGAAGGATTTACAGCTGGGGTGATAGTATGCCCTTTTGGGACCTGAAATCCTGTGAGAAACTGGTTTTCATACAAGGTAAGGAGGTATGGTGCTAACAAGAGGGGTAGTAAAGAGGAGTATATCATTATCTGTGATTCAGCTAGTGAGTTAAGGAACTGTTTTACCTGGTGATGCAACACCAGAAGATAGAGTGGTGAGGTAGAGGTACTGGAAGGGGGATGGGAGAATGCCAGATGAAAGCTAATAGGTGCTATTAAAATGTGGGTAGACGAATGGGGGTGGGTGGAATTATCCCAGATGAAAGCAGATAGGATCTAGAAAGTGGGGGAGTGGTGGTACTGGGGGAGGGAGTTAATTGGGGGCAGGGAGGGGAGCAAAGAGAGCCCGAGCGTAGCGAGGGCGAACGTAGCGGGGCTATTGCAGTTTACAAGGTTTCCTAAGGTGTCCTAAAGCTATAAGGTAAGTATTATAGCTCTTAATGTAAGAGTCAATTTACTTAAGTTACAGGGGAAGGAGGCAAACACTCAAGTAGAAAAAAAGAGCCCTATGGCTGACCAGTATGGTGACCTGCTTAATTACAAAGCACTGTAAGTGAAAGCTTAACAAATGCTTTTTGTGTGTGCAACCTGCTCTGTTTAAATGATGAGAAAAACTTATTGCAGTCCTGTAGACACCGTTTTGTAGGGAACTGTAGAGTTCAACTAGGAAAAGAGAAAAGCAGAGATTCTAGGGTAAGCACAAAGGCAACAACAGGCAGTTATTTTATAATAATGCATTCAAAGGTTTGGTGGGGGGGTAAAGTAGCATACTTCAGAATGAACTAAGGTTTATAACTAAGAAACCTAAGCAAGAGAGCAATGCAGTAAATAAACACTTGCCAGATTTTAAAGATATAGTGCGTTAGGCCCGGCAAGCCAGCACGTAAAAATCTACTGCCAATCATTAGCGGACTGGAATTCCGCTGTGGCGACCCCTAACCAGGAAATTGCAAAAGACACAACAACAACAACAACAACAACCAGAAAAACTAAATCAATTGCTCACAATTGTACAACTGGAAAATTGCCAGTAAAAGCACTTCAGGTATAGCTAGCCCAAGTTATTCAAGTCATAAAAGCACTTCTTCAATGTGTGTGTGCAATTTAAACATTAAAAACACATGCAGCAAGTAGGAGCTCTGATTATACACTTTCTCTAGGTACAGGTTCAGTTTAAACACAAATATTACCACAGAAATTCAGTAAAGTCACTAGCTACTTATAGAGCCTCTGAAAAAAAAATGGAGCAGTCTGTGCAGAATCAGAATTTAGCAGCAGGTCATTCAGTTACACAAAAAACAGTAAAAGATCCATACAATGAAGAAACTTACACTAAGTCACACCAGGTCAGCCAAGGGGGAAGAGAGAGGGAAATCCTAAGCACCTAGATTTGAAAAAGGGCTGTTGCCTGTTATATAAATAGAACCTGCTGGAGAGACAGGTATGTATCCCAGAGATTACCCCATCTCTGGAGCAGTCTACCCATCCATATGAAGCAGAGTTCCTCCCTAACCCAATTCAAGTGGAACTTGGACAATTGGATGGGGAACAGGAAATTCATCCTGGTTTGGCACCTACTGTATGTCTCTAATGGACCCAGGCAACCTATAAATGGCTCATCTTCCAGGCCCTACTTGTAAATGTTTCATCTTCCAAGTCCCTTCTTACATTTATGCTATATATTGATCATACTGAACATCAAACTTAATACCAAACTTGTTAGACGAGAACAAAACTCCTTAAAAAATCTATATCCACCTCCCATACTAACCAGCAGTCATCCAAGTAATGAAACCGGGAATCCATAAAACTGAAAAATTGATTACAATCCTGACTATATATATATATATATATATATATATATATATATATATTTATTTTATTATTTATTTTACATTTGTTGACCAGGCTAGTCCAACTGGATATATGTCCATTTTCAGTGGTGGCCCGGGGAGAAAAGCTCCAGCATAGATAAAAATACATAAACACAATAAAAACAGTATATTTGTAATCCTAGAACACATTTGTAAACAACTTGTAGAGTTTCCTTATAAGACTATATATATATATATATATATATATATATATATATATATATATGTGTGTGTGTGTGTGTGTGTGTGTGTATTTTATATATATATATATATATATATATATATATATATATATATATATATATATAGATATATAGATTCACTATACAATCTCGAAATACTGAAATGTCGAATTTCAGTATTTCGAAACTGAAGTCGAAAAACCACATACACGAAAACCCACAATCATGAACAGTACAATCGCGACCATTCACGCACACACACACACACACACACACACACACACACACGCACACACACACACACACACACAAACCTGGACATAATCACACACACACATAATCCTACCTAACTAAACAAACATAACAACACACACAAACACACTTCACTTACCTATAAGCAGGGGGGGCAAGCCCACCTGCACCACCCACGTGGGGGTCTGTGCCCCCCCCACCCCCCTACTTATATATTCTAACCCGGAGGTTGCACTAGACACACAAACACACAACAAACACCACTGCACACACTGATACACACTAAAATCCCTACCCAGTATCCTCAAACACACAACACTTACCTGAAACC
>NC_056733.1:1030930614-1031043114 GCF_019279795.1 Protopterus annectens
GGGTGCTGAGCTCATGCGTCCGTGCTTAGCATGAGAAGTGTATTCCAGGGGTGCTGAAGTCATGCATGCTGGCTTAGTATGGGAAGGGTTTTCCAGGGGTGTTGAGCTCATGTTTCCATGCTTAGCATGGAAAGTGTATTCCAGGGGTGCTGATCTCATGTATCCATGCTTCACCTGGGAAGTGTATTCCAGGTGTGCTGGGCTCATGCATGCATGCTTAGCATGTAATTTGAATTCTAGGGGTACTGAGCTCTTGCTTCCGTGCTTATTATGGGAAGTGTATTCCAGGGGTGCAGAACTCATGTAACCATGTTCAGTATAGGAAGTGTATTCCAGGGGTGCTGAGGTCATGTGTCCATGATCAGTATGGGAAGTGTATTCCAGGGGTGCTCAGGTCATGCATACATCCTTGTAAGGGAAGTGTATTCCAGGGGTGCTGTGGTCATGTGTCCATGATCAGTATGGGAAGTGTATTCCAGGGGTGCTCAGGTCATGTGTCCATGATCAATATGGGAAGTGTATTCCAGGGGTGCTCAGGTCATGCATCCATCCTTGTATGGAAAGTGTATTCCAGGGGTGCTGAGCTCATTCATCCATGTTAATATGGGAAGTGTATTCCAGGGGTGCTGAGATCATGCGTCCATGCTTAGTATGGGAAGTGTATTCCATGGTTGCTGAGGTCATGCATCCATGCTTGGTATGGGAAGTGTATTCCATGGGTGCTGAGGTCATGCATCCATGCTTAGTACTGGAAGTGTATTCCAGGGGTGCTGAGCTTATGCTTCCATGCTTATTATGGGAAGTGTATTCCAGGGGTGCTGAGCTCATGCGTCCATGCTTAGTATTGGAAGTGTATTTCTAGGGTGCTGAGATCATGCATCCATGCTTAGCATGTGAAGTGTATTCCAAGGGAGCTGAGATCATGAACCACAGTTAGTATGGGAAGTGTATTCCAGAGATGCTGAGGTCATGCATCCATGCTTCATATGGGAAGTGTATTCCAGAGGTGCTGAGGTCATGGGGTCTACTTTGAAACATCTAAAACCCATAACATCTAATTTCACAACATTGAGACCAGAACATCTAAAACCCATAATATCGAATTTCATAACATCTAACACTACAAATCACAAGAAAATAACACCCCCTCCACATATAATGACACCAAACTACCAAACATACTTTTTACTATGTTTCTGCAGGGGGGCATGCCCCCCTCCACCCCCCACCCCCCCGTAAATTAAATATACCAACTCCAAGATCACACTAACCTCTCTGTATCAAGCCCCCCTGCAGAAACGTACTACAAAGTGTGTTTGGTATTTTGGTGTCATTGTATGTTGTATGTGGAGGGGATGTTATTTTCATGTGATTTGCACTGTTAGATGTTATGAAATGAAAACTCAGAACATTGAAAGTGTGCTTCATAACATTAAAAACTACAGTGCATATGTAAATAACATCCTCTCCACCTACAACAACACCTAACTAACAAACACACTTTCTACTACATTTCTGCAGGGGGGCAAGCCTCTCTGCACCCCCATGTGGGGACAGAGCCCCCGCACCCCCTGTAAATTAAATATACCAACTCCAAGATCACACTACAGTGGAAAAAACTTAATTTCGTAACCTCACTGTATCACAATCACCATACACTGAGGTTAGTAAATTAAACTTTTTTCCACTGCAGTGCAATCTTGGAGTTGGTATATTTAATTTACGGGGGGGGGCAGAGCCCCCCATATGGGGGGGTGCAGGAGGGCTTGCCCCCCTGCAGAAACATAGTAGAAAGTGTGTTTGTTAGTTAGGTGTTGTAGGTGGAGGGGACATTATTTACTTGTGCAATGTAGTTTTCAATGATATGAAGCACACTTTCAATGTTCTGAGTTTTCAAAGTTTTGGGTTTTCAATGTTTTGAATTTTCGATGTTATGGCCTCAATGTTATGAAATTCAATGTTATGAAATTTCAATGTTATGAAGTATACCTACATATATATATATATATATATATATATATATATATATATATATACATACATACACACTCACAAACACACACACACACACACACACACACATTGATCCCCTTCAAAACATCTAAAGTTAATAACATCAAAGCTCAAAACATTGAGACCAAAATATGTAAAACCCATAACGTCTAAAACTCATAACATCGAATTTCATAACATTGAAACTTTGCATCACAACTTCAAAACCTACAAATCACATGTAAATAACATCCCCTCCACCTAAAACAACAGCAAAGTAATAAATACACTTTATACTACGTTTCTGCAAGGGGCAATTAAATATACCAACTCCGAGATCACACTATCGTGGGGAAAAAGTTAATTTCCTAACCCCCACTGTAGCGTGATCTCAGAGGTGCTATATTTAATTTATGGGGTGGGGGGTAGAGCCCCACACATGGGGGATGCAGGGGGGCAAGTAGTATAAAGTGTGTTTACTACTTTGCTGTTCTTTTAGGTGGAGGGGATGTTATTTACATGTGATTTGTAGGTTTTGAAGTTGTGATGCAAAGTTTCAATGTTATGAAAGTTGATGTTATGAGTTTTAGACGTTATGGGTTTTAGATGTTATGGTCTCAATGTTCTGAGCTTAGATGTTATGACCATTTGCTGTTTTGAAGGGGATCCATATATATTTTATATATATATTAACAGCGGATACTGGAAGAGAAGAGGATAATCATAGTCCAGCTGCAGCTAACTTTGAAAAATGTTCTGAAAGTAAATTACTGGGCCTAGGCCATAAAGATGCTATTGTACAGTTCTCAATGCAGCCAGAGACAAAAGTTCTGTACTAGGACACTTTCTGCATTATCTTTGGGGTGAATTGATTGCTACTCTGGAAGGGTGGAGGTTTGAAATTGTTTTATGACTTCCAGGAGCTGCAGTGGATCTCAGCAAGGCACTGTGTGTGTGTGTATTATTGACACATATGTGCTAAATCCTGACAGCTTCTAGTCAAGAGGGGTAGCATGGGAACCAGAAGTCAGATGACCAGACGCAAGTGATGTCATTCTGTACTCTAGAACAAAAATGCTGTTTTAATACCAGATGAGACAGAAGTCAGAGGATTCTGTTTTTTTTTAATAAGACAAAGAAGCCTCTCATACCTACTTCATCTTGACTTGCTCTAGTAGGTAACCAGGGAATAATAATGCAAGTGAGGCGGTGTGGTTTGTTAATGCAAGTTAAAGTAAATTATCATTACCACAGATATTGATATGCACAGTGGTAGCAATGTCCAAGAACACAGATATTCAGGACAGATCCTCACTGAATGAAAATGTGCATATGTCAAACAGGCAGGTATACACTGGTATGTCTTGTAAGTATTAGAGCACCATCATGATAGACAAGTGTAAATGCCAGCTAAAACATGGCATACCTCAATATATAAAAACTGACTTGAATCACAACAAACATGTGGAGCACTACTGTATAGCTATGGGAACTGTTAACCTCTGGAGGTCTGTGACAAAGTGTATCCACAGTGCTATGCTCAGGTCAGAGTGTGTACAAATAGGTATGCTATTAATAACACTTTTCAACATATTCAAATGTCAGCATGTAAAAAGTTTGAGGAGAAAAATACAAGATTAATAAACACACTCGTTGTAACAAATAGTAAACAAATAAATAGGTAAATAAAATAAATATACCCTTACTGCACATTAGGTAGGGACATATATATATATATATATATATATATATATATATATATATATATATATATATATATATATATATATATATACACACACCCCACAAGTGAATTAACTGCTGTGTGTTTGCTACTCACACCCCACCACACTGCATTAAAACCTCTGTAAGGCTGCACAGGGAACAGTGTGCCCCCCAGCACATACTATGTACAATCACAAGATGGGGCACAGCAGTATGACTTCTATCTCTTTTGGCAAAATAAACATTGTCAAGAGTACCCTTTGCCATGCCAAAACAGGTATATAGAGTGAACCTCTGTGTGGTACATTGCCTGTGTAGTAATTGTATAAACATAAGCTGTGAAAATGTTAATGAGGTACCCTAAAACTGTACCATTATTACAAGACTGTTGCCCTACACTTAATGTTAAGCACATTCCCTCATAATCACAGCTTTCCAAGTCATAGCAGAGGGTCCAAAAGCCTACTACAAAACATTTGCATATCCACAAATCCATGCACCTAGAGTTGAGAGCAAAAATGAATAAATTTACCTTTTGCCATGTACAACCTATAAAATCAGAACACTTATTGTACTGGTGGATGGGCACCTACATATGTGTACCAGAAAAAGTATCTTTACTATACTTTAAAAAGAAACATGTCTTTTCTGTATTTTTGACAGCCTTGTGTCCTTCTTTCTCATCATAAAAATTTGCAGTGTAACTAAACACACGCACGTGTGCACACACAAATATATCCACGCATACATACAACCAAGTACACCTACTTATATAACTATGCATACTGTAGTTTTCTGCTTGGGTTGAAATGAATGAATAAATAAATAAATAATGCCCTAGAAGTATAGTCAGCTTGCTGCTGTGAAAACCATACAGTGCAACCCCTTGTATCTCAAATGACATCTCAAGCACTTAGCTCAAGAACCAGGAACAAAAACACAAAGTAAGGGACAGATTTAAAATTTTGTTCTTATACAGTTTGAAAGTTGCTAGTATAACAGGTTATGCATTAGCAGGCATTTTCTGAGATATATGAAGTCCGAAACTCACATATTTTATTATTTGGTGACTAAAACCAATAGCAATTTGCCATGAAACCACAGATTTTATCTGACCAAAAATATGAGGCAAAATCTGAGACAGCTAAGAGCTATATCCTCTTCACACACACACACACACACACACACACACACACACACACACACACACACACACACACACACACACACAAACTCATGGCCAATTACAGGTACTTGATGTCTGTGTGCAACTTAGATGTCTGTTTGCAATCAAGTGAATGAATTAATACATAAACAATGGCACAGAAATATATTTCAGCTCACTGCACTTGGAATCATATAAATGCAACCCACTGAACCTCCCATGCCTTTTAAACCACTTAGCTCAAGAATCAAGAATGAAAACCACAAATGAGGGGCAAATTTTAAATATTGGTCTTAGGGGTAATTGGCTAGGCTTAAAATGGCCCACAGGGGCAGTTAGCCTAGTACTAATCTAATAACCTATGAATCTCTGCCTTTCCTAATCCACTTTAAGTGCAACTTGGACGATTGGATGGGGGACAGGAAATTCATCCCTGGCTTGGCACTTATGTCACTAATGGACACAGGCAACCTATAAATGGTTCATCTCCCAGGCCCCTGTTTGTAAATGTTTTATCTTCCAAGCCCCTGCTTACAGTTATCAAGCATATCAGAACTTGTGAGAAATTTGGGATGCATGGCTAGGCTTAAAAAAGCCCTTATGGTCATTAACCTAGTAAACACCTATGAACCTATTTAGATCAGTCAGGAAAACATAGTGAGATTAGTTAAATATTGTTTTCTGTAACTGTGTGAACCTGTCCACTTTTGTTATTTTTAATATTTCCTGTAAATGAAACTCTGGTGTTTATTGTAAATAGATATTTAGCATTTTCATGTTCTTTTATTAATTATTATTAAGTATATTTAAACTTTCATTGTGGCTGGTATTTTAGAGACTGTTTTAACCTTTGAGAGTGCTTATATTTTTTTGGTGGCACTGCGGCCACTCCTGAATGCATTGCTGTTTGGTTAACATTACTTTTTGTATTAATATTAATTTCATTTAGTATAATTGGGTCCCTTTACAAGAGTCTTAGAGTAGCTGGCTTTGGAGTGTCTGGTGGCTATGTAACTACCTTATAGTCTGTGCAGAAGGGGGCATAGCTAGTAAATCTGTGCCAGCCTTTCCCAGGTGTGTGTGTGTGTGTGTGTGTGTGTGTGTGTGTGTGTGTGTGTGTGTGAAAATCAAATCTAAAAAAGTGTGTTTGTCAGCTTTAAGTGAAACCTCTGATCTCCAGTAAGCAGATGACAATTCCCACTTCTTGCCTGCTTTCTTCATGCCCAGGAGAATGAATGGCCTGGGCTGTCAATATGGGGAGCAAATGGGTATATAATGTGTCATTTCAGTGGAACAAAAACAAGAAATGTTAAGAACTAGTGGGGAGGTTGCATTTTGGGGTCCCTATTAAATTATCGAAAAGACTGTTCAGCGAATGGCATTTTCGATGCTCTTACATCGAACATACCATTCACCAAACTGTTCATAGTGAGATTGTGATACAGGGAAGATCGGGAAATTTGCCCTTTCCTCACTGTAGTGTGATCTTGGAATTGGTATATATAATTAGCGGGGACACAGCCCCCCCACAAGAGCAGAAATCGAACGGTGTTTTCGATGAAATGCCGTTTGTTCGTGGGAGCTTTTGATAATTTAATATAGACCCACATTTTGTACTAACAAGCAATCAGGAATCATTGGAGTTTTGTTGACTTTCATTTTAAAAATTCCCTATGTGATACAATGGCAGAAATAATTGGGTAAGCAAACTGTTGTAACAAAGCAAGTGATTTTTTTTTGAGTTGGGATACAGAAAATGAATTGCCTAGACAAACTAAAGTCCTACTAAGTTTAATGCTTCTGGCTCCCAAAAAAACAATTATTAGAAAATTGAAATCAAAATCTAAGTCAACCATAACATAATTATTGAATGTTGTATAGGTGATAAAGGAATTTGAGGTGGGATCTTTAGAAAGGGGAATGAGCAAAGTACATAGAAATAAATGGAATTTGTAGGAAGAATACATGCAGAATACTGTTCTAGAGGAAGAGTACAGTTTATGGGAAAACAGAATTTCAGCAATTGACGCAATGTTAAACTGAAAAATAATGTTTTGCTTTTTATAACTGCATGTGTACCTATGTCACTGTGTAATGTGTAAAGTTCATGATGCTGAAACTTTTTGTTTGCTTTCAGGAGTGAACTATTGCAGACATTATAATCTCTTTTCTTTAAGAAATACATACTTGATTGTACATTTCAAAATTACTATATTTTCATGAATAATTTCAAAACAGCAGGTTTACAGTAGCATGAATATATAACAACATACATCACTTCCATCAACAAACTGCTGTGCTGTGCTGTTAACATAGTAAATGGGTAATGTAACACAAATTGTGCCTGTAAAAAGGCAGCACATTTGAGGAATAAGCACAATCTTTAAGGTGTGCAGGGACTGCATTTTCTTTGAGGTAATCATCCTGGGACATCATTGTGAATAATCATGAGATCAGAATAATTAATAAGGTAAGTGCCAACCTTAGTAGCAGCACTTAGGACTTTGTTGTAGTGTGAAGCAATGCATGTGAGTTCATAGTCACCTCACATAGCAGAGATCACTGCACATTTTGCATTAATGATTTTTAAAAATAACAACTCAGACAAAAGAGCATTCACTTTACCACTGCTTTTCAGTCACCTACCTTTATGTCATGGGGTATACCTCCTCTGTTGGTATCTGTATACGTACCATTTGGATTTTGTTTATATACCATGAATTAGCAGTCTTTTAGATGGTTTGCATGAGCTGGTACCAAAATAAATTATTTTCTTCTCAAAAATAGATATGAAAAACATTCTGTAGAAGTGCACCCAGTGATAGTATGAAGAGTAGCACATTATACCCTTAGAACAGTTCAAAGACTCACCAAAGGTGTGGTTCAGAGGGATATAGCTCTGACTGCAGCCTGGATGACAAGGGATCAACTTATAACCCAAGCACTGTAGGAGCCAATGAGGGTGGGAGTGAGAGCAGATGTCAGCTTATCCAGTCTGGGTGGGGACAGAGGCAGTCCTATGTGTGCTGCCACCTACAGGAGAAGATGTGTACCGCATGAAACACATGGGTCAGGGATGTGCTAGCGGCTTTGCAAAGCCATTTTCATACTGTAGCCTTCTTTGCATGCTACAAGAACATGTGCAGTAATTGAGAAAGGCATAGAAAGTCTTTATATCTGTTAGTATGCATGTGGGCTGCCAAGGGGATAGAATTAGAGATGGAAAAAGGAAATATCCATCATCCTTTGGGAAGCCATCCATCCCTGGTAACTATCATATTGACAACACACCCCTTAGAGTTGACTCAGTAGTCAGGGACTTAGGGACACACATGTAGTAATCTAACTCTGGAATTATAGATAAACTTACTAAACTAGGTATAAATCCCTATGTCACAAGATGGGTTGCCAACTGGCTCACTGACAGAACCCACACTGTGAAAGTAGCAGACTCCAATCCAAATTCAGACCACTGACAAGTGGAGTACCACAGGGTTCAGTCCTGGGTCCTCTCCTGTTTGGTATCTACTTCTCTGAAGTATAGGCTAACACAGAAGTTCTTTGGCTAACGAAGTTCGCAGATGACTGCAAACTAGGACCCATAATCAAAACTCCTAATGATGTGGACATCCTACAAAAGGGCCTCACTGAGACAGATGCCTGGTGTCAAAGCCATGGCCTCAAGCTCAATGCCAAAAAGTGCACTGTCATCCCTTTTGGTAAAAACTCTGTACCCATGAACTGCCACACAGGCGGTAGTCTACTTAACACTGAAAGTGTGATAAGAGACCTTGGGACACAGGTGGACAGTAGTCTCTCCTTTGATAATCACATTGCCACAGTAGTCAGGAAATCCTTCTACATGGCACACCTCATCACATAAGGTTTCTCATCCAGGAAAAAAAGAGGTCATTGTTCCCCTCTACTCGTCACTCATTAGACCCATTATAGAGTACAACCCCCCTTTTGGTATGTACCTCACAAGACATCTACAACAACTGGAAAGGCCGCAGAAATACCTCACAAAGAGGATTACTGGACTCAAACAAATGCCTTACGCAGACCGTCTC
The DNA here is from genome assembly GCF_019279795.1 of Protopterus annectens. Taxonomy (NCBI): domain Eukaryota; kingdom Metazoa; phylum Chordata; order Ceratodontiformes; family Protopteridae; genus Protopterus; species Protopterus annectens. The sequence continues at coordinate 1,030,939,567 of NC_056733.1, forward strand.
AAAAAACTCCAGCTTTACTACTCAGAGGTGATCTCTGCCTAACATACAAAGCTACGTTAAACCTAGAGCTGTTGGACATGCTCCACTTAAAGAAATCCCAATCCCTCTGAGCTACACGCTCTAGGGATTTAAACCTTGTCACCACAATAAACAGAACATGCTGGAGGGATAGATTTCTGTCCCAGAGACTTCCCATACTCTGGAACAAACTACCTATCTATATCAAACACAGCTCCTCATTAGCACTCTTCAAGAAAAATCTTGATGATTGAATGGGAGATAGGAAATTCACCCCGGGATCACTTCTGTGGCTCTGCTCGACAGGGGCACAGGAAAATAATTTTCTTGGGTGGCAAAAGCCAAGGTACCATTTGACTAGGCTTATATAGCCTTAGGGCCAATAGCCTAGTACCTACCTATGAACCTTTGATCATCATGTGTCTACAGTGGTGAGGAAATCATTCTATGCTGCGCAACTTATAAACAAAGATATGGTATCTAAATCGAAGGAAGTCATTGTTCCACTGTATTCGGCATTCATCCGACCTATCATTGAGTACAGTGCCCCCTTTGGTATGTACCTAACTAGGCATATCCAACAAGTGGAACAACCACAGAGGGTTCCACACTAAAAAAAATACAGGGCGTAAGTGATATATCCTATGCAGACTGCCTCAAGGCCCTATCCCTGTAATCTGTCTCAGGGAAATCTAAGCCTGGCATACAGGGCATTGTGAGACCCCACTCTGATGGACCTCCTGCATATCCACAAAACAAACAGTACCATAATTACCCATTTTAAAGACTTAAACTTTGCCTGTGATATAAATAGGACCTACTGGAGAGATAGGTATGTATCCCAGAGACTACCCCATCTATGAAACAGGCTCACCATCCATGTGAAGCAGATTTCCTCCCTAACCCAATTCAAGTGCAACATGGACAATTGGATGGGAAACCGGAAATTCTTCCCTGGTTTGGCACCTATGTCTCTAATGCAAACAGGTAACCTGTAAATGGTTCATCTCCCAGGACCATGCTTACACTTATTAAGGGTATCAGAGCTTGTCATAGATTTGGGATGCATGGCTAGGCTTAAAAAGGTCCTTGTGGTTATTAGCCTAGTAAACACCTATGCACCTATTTAATTAATTTACAATAATACATGTACATTTATTTTCATTTCAGCAGGGTGCACTGTTGATACATTTTAAAACAAGTAAACCTCACAAATACATTTTCAACACAAGCATTTGTACAAATCAGCTTGACATACAAATGACATACAGTTCTAATACATTTGTAACACAAGCATCTTGTATAAATCAGTTTGATATTCAAAGGACATACCATTCTTTACAAAACTCCAGCAGGCGGTTGCCCATATCATCACAGGTGCCTCCTTTGGTTGCTGTTGTAGTGCCATTACTGCTTACCAGAGCAGCTGATGCTGGTAGCAGCACTCACCACCCTGGCAAGACTGTGTCAGGCATCCACTTTATACTGAGGGTCCTCATAACAGTCTCTAAACAGGTGCTTCCAGAGGTTTCTGTACCTAAAGTACAGAAAGATTTTACTTTCTTTACTGCGCCATCTGGGAGTCGCACAACCTTCAGTGCCCTCAGAACCCATGGCCATTTAGTAGGTTACAATTCAGAAAAAAATGATAGTCTTCTGGCAGCCACACATCTTACTGGTGTTGATCCACTACATGCATCTTTGCATGGCATGGAAAACTCTTATTGACAAAAGGATAGCTGAAAATATACAGGCTTAAAGAGAGGTTTGTGATTGTCAGCATGTTGCTTTCACTTTTGTTGCACTACTTATACTTTACTTGCACGTTATTTGAAGAATATGAAGGGTCGACAGTATGGCAGGGGTCAGCTAATGTCTATAAATGACAACAATGGATTAGGTGGTTGAAGGAATTGGCATTGATGAAAGCTAGGAGCTCCACATGTAGTAGTTTGCAGTGGTGTAGGTTGAGGAATAATTGAAGTAACCCAAAAATATTAATCTACGGTGACAGATGTCACTTTTTTAAGTAATGCTTCATGGTCTAGTGGTGTCATAGAAGGCATACAGTAGTGGGTTACAATGTGGTGCTGTGTTTTGTTTATCATAAGATGTATGCTCCACAATGAATCCGAGGTTCAGCTATCAGATAGAATCTTCTTTCCAGTACTCTGGTATAGGCTTCCCCCAAGGAGGTTAAACATGTTCCCCTTTATAACTGGCTTATACCTGCCACCTCCTTTTTAAAAATGAAGATTACCTCCTAGGTTTGTCAGTCCAGAGATACTGTCCCTGTCTTCGTGTGATGACCCACCACTGCCAACCAGTAATCAAGGAGCCTCCTGCCTAGTGGTTCTACTATGTAGTTAATGCCACTGACCTTCTTTACCACCTTGTAGGGTCCCTCCCAGGCTGCCTGCAGCTTGTTGTGTCTGACAGGAAAGAGAACCATAACCCACAGCATACTCTCTAACTCAGGCATTCCTGTCATACCAGACTTTTTTCTGCTTCTGGGCTTCTGCTAGGTTCTCCTGGGCCAAGCCCATGAGTTACCTGAGCCTTGTCCTGAGGTTTAGTATATATGCCACAACAAACTCCTTGTGGGATTCACACTCACCCTCACACTCATCGCAAATCAAATCTAGAGGTCCCCTCACCCTATGCCCATACAGCAACTCAAAGGATTAAAAACCTGTGGATTCCTGGGGCACCTCTCTGTAAGCAAACAACAGATGGGGCAAATATTTGTCCCACTCCCTCTTAAACTGCTCTGCAAATGCCCATAGCATGGTCTTTATTTTAGAGTTTAACCTCTCCACAAGACCATTAGTCTGAGGATGGTAGTGGGTGGTCTTTAGATGCTTCACCCCACAATGCTTCCATAGACAAGCCAGCAGGTCTGACATGAAAGTGGCACCTCTCTCAGTCAGTATTTCGTTTGCAAAACCTACCCTGCTGAAAATCTCTAATAAACCATTTGCCACCTTTTCTGCTCAATGGAGGGCAGAGCCATTGCCTCCAAGTATCTGGTAGCATAACCTACTACCACTAGGATATACTTCTTCCCTGTGTAACTTGGGGTACTCAGAGGCCCCACAATGTCCATAGCAACCCTCTGAAACAGCTCCTCAGTCACAGACAAAGGCATCAAATGAGCCTTGACCTTGTCTCCTGCCTTGCCTACTTTTTGCTACTGCTCACAGGTCCTGCAGTATCCTGTTACATCCCTGGAAATCCCAGGCCAATACAAGTTCTGCATAATGTGTCTCTTGGTATGGTTTATGCCTATATGGCCTGCAAAGGGAATGTTATGGGTAATGGCTAGAGGTGCCAGATGGTAGGCTCTGGGCACTACCAACTGCTGTATTACCTCACCCTCTAGTCCTCCCTCAGGGGTCAAAGCTCTATACAGTAATCCTTTGTCCCAGTATACAGATTTCCCCTTTACTTGAGAATCAGGTGCCTCACTTGCTGCCTCTGTCAGGCCTTGTAATGTAGGGTCTGAGAGCTGAGCCTGTTTCAACTCTTTCTTGGTAACCCTTCCCAGCTCCCCTTCCACAGGAAGTCTGGTATCGTCTGACAGCGGTGCCTCGCTGTCAGCCTGGGTACTACTACTACTCACTTCTGCCCTTGCAGACACTCTGTCCAAGGGAACATCAGTAACCACAAGCAGCTGTGGCTCACCTTCAGTCTCACTGCTACAGAGTAGCTCCCTCATTGAGGTAACCATCTCACTAGTCTTGGTTTCAAGTGTGCAGACTGTGGGTCCCCCCAGGCTACCAGACCCACATGCTTGTCTCCAAGCCTGACTGCGTGTAACTGCATGCACACAAGGTACTGCATTATCAAAATCATTCCCTATCAGGACATCTGCAGGGATATCCTCAAACACATCTTACCTGCTTGCTTCCTTTTCCACCCTCCCAGTCAAGGCGAATCCCTAGCCAGAGGTATTTGGAATGGGGTCCCTCCTAAAGCTCTGACTGGAGTAGACTGCAAGTAGTGCTCCTCTTTAACCATTGTAGGCATCACAATGGTTAGGTTAGAGGCTGCATCTCTCTTAGCAGTGGCCTGTTTCCCATCTACTAAGATAGGATACAACCCCTTATGGTAGTTTGGCACCCTTGTTGTCTCCAGACAACCTACCACTGGCATTCTGTTATTCCCATTTGCTGGCTCCCCCATCTTTTGTTCGCCAACTTGCCTCCATGGACATCTATGTGCTACATGTTCCCACTGGTTACATTTAAAACATTTAACCCTTGATCCTGGCCATGTACCTGAACTAGTGGCTTTCCCTGTTACTGGCAGACTCTGTTGGGGTGGTTTAGGCTGCCCACCATGGGTTCCCTTATACCCATGTGCCGCACTGGGTTTCCCTTTCCTGTGCAGTGATGCCCTGCTTGCTAGGTATAGATCTCCTTTTTTCCCCAACTAATCTGCGGTGTTGCATTCTCTATCTGCCAACCAGATTCTCATGTCCTCAGGCAAAGTGCTAAGGGCTTGTTCCCTCACCAAAAGGTCTGCCAGCCCTTCAAAAGTGGTGACCTGACACCCACTCACCTACCTATAAAAATAAGTGCTTAACTCAGCAACATAATCACACACACTTTCATCTGCCTTGCATCTATGCTCAAAAAACTTTTTTCTATTAGCTTCAGGTGTTAACTTAAAACACTCTAATAAACAATTTTTAACTGTGTTATAATTTAAGGAATCAGTATCAGACAATTTAGAGACAGCAGTTACAGCTTTACCATGGAGTAAGGGGGTCAGGAACTGCACCCAGAGACCTTGGTCAACATTACACTGTTCACATACCCATTTAAACATATGAATAAAACTATCAAAATTATCACCTTATGTACATTGTGGAAGAAATTTACTGACCTTTATTGCTTCTGGGGCTTGGTTATTCCCTTCCCCATAACCTCCACGACCCTGGAGAAGAGTCAGCATCTCCTTTTCTTGTTGCCTCTGCCTCTCATTTTCTTCACCTTCCAGACATCTCAGTCTCTCTGCTGATTCTAATTCCAAATGCCGCAGTCCTTCTGCTGATTCTGCTTCAACCTCTAAGTGCCACAGTCTCTCTGCTGATTCTAGTTCCAAATGTTTGGCCTCCAGTTCAGTTCTCTTTACCTAACTCCAAATGGATTTTCAAGTCCTCTGAGGAAAAGTTGAACCTGTCCATTTTGTGAGAGTTTTAGATCCCCAAGGCCAGTCTGGTTGTCCTACTGATTGCTGGTCTGTGATGCAGCTGTAGTTAAGGCTGCAATCATGTCTCCTTTAGTCAGGCTGGCATGCACTAGTCCTTTGGCTTGGGACATCTCAGCCAACTGGATCCTTGTCAGTCTGCCATGATCCTCTGCTGACATCCTTGCCTGCTCTCACTGACTAACTAAGCTAACAAAAAATAAAACTGTTTTGATATGAAACTCTGAATGTTTACCATGTGGCTGCTTGACAGTGCAAACACCTTCTTTATTGACCACTGATTACAGGCTACAGGAGTTCAATATCCACACCACTGAATCCCAGTATGTGATGTGGTGACCCCACCCTGACACCAAATGTGACGACCCTCCACTGGACCAGTAATCAAGGATCCTCAATCCTCACCACTGGCAACAGTGGGGGACATTCACTGAGATGATAAGTACACACACAGTATTTACAGATGCAGCTCTCTGCATCAAGTGCAATTTCCCTTAAGAGCACACAGAGACCACAGTCAGTCCAGGGCTGGTTCCTCTCTCTCCAGATCCCCAATAAGACTCCCCACTGGCACAGCTATAGAGTTGAGATCTCAGCTGCATAACCAAGCCAAGACCTCCAACACCCTATCTTTCCAACCAGTGATTCATGTCTTGCCCAAGTAGCTGACACACACACTCTTTGAGGTTTGATTTACACAAACACCTTGGAAAAGCTGGCGCACTTTTACCAGCTATCCCCCCTTCTGCCCAAACTATAAGGTAGTTACCACTGCCACCAGTCATTCTTTATCAGCTACTTTAAGGCCCTTAACAAAGGGTATCCAATCTTACTGCGTAATATTAATATTAATACAAATGGTAGCTTGACCACAATCAAGGGTATTAAGAGTGGTCCACACAGTGTCACCACATAAATAAGCAAGTACTATCAAAACTTAAATATCTCTACACAGATCAGTCACAATGAAAGGTTTAAATATATGCAATAATAAATAATAAAATAAGACAATACTAAATATATATTCACAGTGACATCAGAGTTCAAAACCACAGGAAATAATTAAAATAACATTGCAGTATAGGCTCACACAAATAAAGAAAAACATCAGAACTAAGCTTCCCTATATTCCTGAATGAATCTAAGAGAATTATAGTATTCCCTAGTAACTTACTTAATTAGAGCAAGGCAGATGTGTGGTGAATGGGTCTTCTTGTTGTCAGGTCCAAGACAGAATACAGAATGCTCTCTCTCTCTCACTAAGAGACCTCTCAAAATAATATCTAAAATATTACTGCTGGGATAACTTGCAGAATGACATCACTTCTGGTCATCTGACATCTAGTTCTCAGGCCAAAACCCCCATTGCTAGAAGCTGGCAGCACTTAGCTTCTACCTGTAAAAATATACAGACAAGGGCTTTTGCTCGGATCTTTGGCAATTGCTGGAAGTCATAAAACAATGGCAGTCCTTCATCCTTCAAAAGTAGCAATTAATTCACTCCAAGAACAATACAGAAAGTTTCTAGTACAGACATTGTATCTCTAGCTGCATTGAAAACCTGAGAGATAGCCTATTTATTGCGTAGCCTATAATGTGATTTAATTTCAGATATTTTTCTAAAGTTTGCTGGACTGAGGTTAACCCTCCGGTTTCCTCTGTTAAAACATATACATTTAAACTGTTACAATAGTGCAGGTACGTTTCTGTTCTCTTCCAGTAGGGCGCACTATGGTTACATTTCAAACACAGCACTCTACAAATACCTTTTCAATGTACACTCTGTACAAGCAGTTTGATATGCATGTGACATACAGTTCTGATACATTTGTAACACAAGCATCTTGTATAAATCATTTCAATATTCACCACTGACATATACTTGTTTACAAAATTTCATCTAGCTGTGCTGGCAGTATTTCCTTTTGTTACACTTCCATGCAAAACTGAAAATATATGTTAGCTATAATACTCCAACAATATCCATGTGATTGAACATTTCCAACCTTATCATCCTTTCCCTTGGCATTACCACCTCAGAACTGTTTAAGTGGTACAGTGGCAGTATCTGTAGCATTGACTCCGTCTCATCATTTACTATTGCCAGTGCCTCTACAACTGAAGTCATGTTCATGAGGCTTGAAGGTTTCCAAAGTGTTCCTCTGAGTGCCGTTATCATGATTTAGGGGGTTGCAAGTACTTCTGATCCCCAGAAATGTGTTGCATTAGGCTTTATGCTCCTGGTAAAGTCATCTCTGGCAATTAGGCATAAGAGGAGGCATAGACTAAAAGGATCTAGAAAATCAGCCCAGTTATGGCTCTATCAAAGGATAAGAGAAATTTTACCAGAACAGAGACACAGAGGCCTGTTCCTGGAGCCAGACCTGGAGATTATGTTCATCAGCAAACACCTGGTGGTCAGGAGAATAGTTTAGCCTTGATGGACTCAGCTTAAAAAAGTTGAGTGGAACCTCCATGTGGACTCAGCACCTACAAGGTGAAGGGTAGGGTCAGATGTAATGCCATTCAAATGGTAGTCAGGTGAAGGATGGATTATGATGGCCTAGTCCATGCTATGGAAACTGACTTCTGGAAAATGGAATGTCACCTCACTGCTAAGGAAGGAGACAGACCTTCTGCAGTAAGCTGAAGGGTACCAACATAAAGCTGGTCTTATCTGTACAAACAGCATTGATTCTGGAACCAGGCTTCTTGCCCAGGGATTGATGTCTGTTGTATTTTGGTGTTGTCCTTCAAGAAAAGCTACAGATGGATGTGAGGATATTCATATCACCACAATGGGTGCCATAATGCTAGAACTTTGTGGAAGCAGCATAACTCTCAATCTCATAGAGTAAGAATTCTAGACAATGTTAAAAGGAGTGGGATGACAAAGGCCCCATATTAGGGAAAGATTTTAAAGACTGCTCTTATAAAGTTAGATACTTGCTAACAGTAACAGGTTTTGCATTAGAATGTATTTTCTGAATGATATGAAGTCTGAAACATAAATGTCTGCCATTATGTAGTGACTTCAATCCCTCATTGATTTCCCAGAAAGCCACTCATTTTATGAGGCACAGACCAAAAATATGAGGCAAAAATGGTAGACATTCTGCAAAACTCTGCACATTTAAGTGCAGCTAGAAGTCTAGAGGGCCACTTCAATGAAAAGGTATGTTGAAGAAAGGAAAGCTTTTGTTTGTTGTTTATTCCTTTGCACTCAAACAGCTATTGACAGTATTCAGCCTTTGTGGAGACCTAGGGAGCAGTGCTTGATGCATACTTCTCAACCTTCTAGCAGAAGAATTCTAGACAAAGCAAGAAATAATGGAGGGACAAAGGCTGAAAATCAGGGACAGATTTTAAATATTGTTCTTATACACATACAAAGTTGCTAGAATAACAGGTTTTGCATTTTCATGCATTTTCTAAAGGATATAAAATCTCAAACTCAAATGCCTGTCATTATTTAATGACTTCATTCCGCAATGATTTGTCAGAAAACCGCAATGTTTATGAGGAACAGAACAAAAAATATGAAGCAAAAATCTGGACAGTCTGCAAAATTCTGGCTAGATGAGAGGTATGTTCGATAGGCATCAGATGTTTATTCTTTAATTCTGCTGGCAGACTTCAATGCTCACTTGGGAATTGCTGGAGATACCTGGAAAGCTATAACTGGGAGGAATGACTTGCCTGATTTGACCCTGAATGGTGAATTTACTAAACAGTAACATGAAAATGTGTGCCATTGATACCTTAATAATTCTGATTGTTACAAGTTTGAGAATTGTCTGAGGGGCAGTTTGCAGAGATGTAAAAACTTTGATCTATAGCCATATGTCAAGCAGAAAGCAAGGCAGTTAGTTAGGATAATGACTCAAGACACAGTGTGCTTTTCCAGTAGTCTTAACTGCTTTGCTAAAGCCAGAGCTAACTTATCAGAAATATTAAGTGGCACACAGCTTGGCCTTTACAGAACTGGATGCACCATGGTGTGCTGCCAGCCTTCCTTGCTGTCCTCCTAAGTTGTTCTTTTAGGGTCAGCGTATGTATTTTCATTTATCACCAGGTCATTTAACTCATTTGATGTTACTGCTGCTTATGTTCTAATTGTGTGCTTTGCTGCCAGCCTTCCTTGCTGTCCTCCTAAGTTGTTCTTTTAGGGTCAGCGTATGTATTTTCATTTATCACCAGGTCATTTAACTCATTTCATGTTACTGCTGCTTATGTTCTAATTGTGTGCTTTGCTGCCAGCCTTCCTTGCTGTCCTCCTAAGTTGTTCTTTTAGGGTCAGATGTATTTTCATTTATCACCAGGTCATTTAACTCATTTCATGTTACTGCTGCTTATGTTCTAATTGTGTGCTTTGCTGCCTTCCTTGCTGTCCTCCTAAGTTGTTCTTTTAGGGTCAGCGATGTATTTTCATTTATCACCAGGTCATTTAACTCATTTGATGTTACTGCTGCTTATGTTCTAATTGTGTGCTTTGCTGCCAGCCTTCCTTGCTGTCCTCCTAAGTTGTTCTTTTAGGGTCAGCGTATGTATTTTCATTTATCACCAGGTCATTTAACTCATTTGATGTTACTGCTGCTTATGTTCTAATTGTGTGCTTTGCTGCCAGCCTTCCTCGCTGTCCTCCTAAGTTGTTCTTTTAGGGTCAGCGTATGTATTTTCATTTATCACCAGGTCATTTAACTCATTTCATGTTACTGCTTATGTTCTAATTGTGTGCTTTGCTGCCAGCCTTCCTTGCTGTCCTCCTAAGTTGTTCTTTTAGGGTCAGCGTATGTATTTTCATTTATCACCAGGTCATTTAACTCATTTCATGTTACTGCTGCTTATGTTCTAATTGTGTGCTTTGCTGCCAGCCTTCCTTGCTGTCCTCCTAAGTTGTTCTTTTAGGGTCAGCTGCATGTATTTTCATTATCACCAGTCATTTATCATATCATCATGTTGCTATGCTTATGTTGTGTTGTGTGCTGCTTTGCTTGCTTGCTGTCCTCCTAAGTTGTTCTTTAGGGTCAGCGTATGTATTTTCATTTATCACCAGGTCATTTAACTCATTTCATGTTACTGCTGCTTATGTTCTAATTGTGTGCTTTGCTGCCAGCCTTCCTTGCTGTCCTCCTAAGTTGTTCTTTAGGGTCAGCGTATGTATTTTCATTTATCACCAGGTCATTTAACTCATTTCATGTTACTGCTGCTTATGTTCTAATTGTGTGCTTTGTTGCCAGCCTTCTTGCTGTCCTCCTAAGTTGTTCTTTTAGGGTCAGCGTATGTATTTTCATTTATCACCAGGTCAATTTCATGTTACTGCTGCTTATGTTCTAATTGTGTGCTTTGCTGCCAGCCTTCCTTGCTGTCCTCCTAAGTTGTTCTTTTAGGGACAGCGTATGTATTTTCATTTATCACCAGGTCATTTAACTCATTTCATGTTACTGCTGCTTATGTTCTAATTGTGTGCTTTGCTGCCAGCCTTCCTTGCTGTCCTCCTAAGTTGTTCTTTTAGGGTCAGCGTATGTATTTTCATTTATCACCAGGTCATTTAACTCATTTCATGTTACTGCTGCTTATGTTCTAATTGTGTGCTTTGCTGCCAGCCTTCCTTGCTGTCCTCCTAAGTTGTTCTTTTAGGGTCAGCGTATTTTCATTTATCACCAGGTCATTTAACTCATTTGATGTTACTGCTGCTTATGTTCTAATTGTGTGCTTTGCTGCCAGCCTTCCTTGCTGTCCTCCTAAGTTGTTCTTTTAGGGTCAGCGTATGTATTTTCATTTATCACCAGGTCATTTAACTCATTTGATGTTACTGCTGCTTATGTTCTAATTGTGTGCTTGTTTCCTGGGTATTTTATTTGCTTGTTTCCTGGGTATTTTATTTCCAGAGATATTTGTTTCCAGTTTGTGCTCCAAGTTTAGGCTGTTACTGTAAGAGAATATTGTTGCTGTAGCTGTCTTTTCTTGGCCTTTCAAATTCTTTTCTCATCTCTTCCATATAATTTTGTACACTTATCAGATTTGGTAAACTTTTCCTCTGTGTCCTTATTCAATTTCAGTTATAACAAAAACAGGAAGGACTAACCCCAGTAATAGCATCTATGGCACCTCACACCACCCCCGTATCTGATAACTTACTGGGTCAAACAACCATCCTCAGACTCAGTCAGAGCAAGTCCAAGTTTGTTTGCTCAGGTGTTAGTGGAATCATGGCAAATGCTTTCCTAAATTCCAACTAGAAATGCTTGAAAAAGCAGCGTTAGTGGCTATTCACTTTTGGTGCAGAAGGCTGTGGGTTTAATTCCCACACTAGGTAGGGCAAATGCTGACACTGCAATGCAATATAAGTGAGGTGCTGTAGTCCTAAGTGTGCTGCCCTTCAGATGAGACATTAAACCAAGGCCCCATATGCATGAGTTTGTGGTGGATGTAAAAGATTCCACAACACCTGTAAGAAAAGAGAAGGGGAATTTCCCTGATGCCCTGGCCAAATTTCTCCTACTAGTATGAATACCACCTTGAGTCTCCCCTAAAAAAAGAGGCTAGTAGCCTAGTGAGACTGACCAGTCAACAAAGGATAAATAAGTAGAAAATAAAACAGAAATAAAACCAGTAGTAAAACACTTATGACTTGCAGAAGAATCATTGTTGCTGAGGGGGTCTAGGTTTTCTGACACCAGCCAATACATAATTTTAACTTTGTTGAAGGATTAAAAAAACATTGTAGAATGCTAAATTTGCAAGAAATATGGGATTATAATTCAAATAAGAATATAAAAGATGTGATGACACTTCTCCCAATGTCCCAGTCCCAGTTCACTCATTTGTGTTGTGCCTGATCTGAGGTGGTAGTCTTAGAAAATATGGAATATAATCATGTTATTATGTTTGAAAAATATTATGATCATTTTAGTTATTGTGAGCAAAAAGCCATAAGTAAACTAGTAGATGACAGCAGCTTAATAATTAACACATAATATAATTATAGGGCTGTGTCTATTTTAGATAAAAGATGATTATGTAATTAAGGCTGAGCTAACAACAGTAAAATAATTTCTACAGAAATTTAACATGTGACCACATGAACAATACAATCAGGTCTCTGAGGCAGTTTTGTAGGATACTGCAAACAAAGGATTCATTAAACAAGAAGTACACTCTGCTGATAATGAAACAGCTCTCAGACAATTAATTTTACTCATTGCCAAAGGTCAAGATTACTTTTTCCTCCTTCAGGTTGCCTGACTGTTTCAGGAGTGTGGGAGGAGTTAAGCTTGAATGATAGTAGGTTCATAAGTTACTAGACATGCAGTCAAAGAGATCATTTAGGAGCCTAGCACAGAGTACTGTCTGATTAAGTGACTTGCTTACTCAAGGTCACACAGTAGGCAAATGAAGGCTACGGGAATCAAACCCTTTACAACAGGAAGTAGTGCATTAACAGTTCCTAGCCTTAATCCTGTGTGCTAACTGCTACAGGATTTGGGAACACATTTTATGGAACAAGTTCACCTGCAGATGCCCAGTTATACAGTTAAATCTGTACAATGGTCACAGCACATAGCATTTTGCTGTTCTTTGATGTACATCACTTTGAGAGTTGATTAACTAAGACAGATCCAGTGCACTGAAGGTGGGCAGGGGCTTTGACTTACACCTACAACACAAATTCAAATTCCGCTTTAAACATCTGTTTTGTTCAAAATAGGAATCTGGACAAAAAGCAAAGACTGAACACCAAAAAAATGAGAATTATGTTTGAAGGATGCGTCTGAGTCAATTTTATTATAAGTAATATTTTAGTAGAACATACATGCAGTTAAGTGATGATAGATGGAGACATTTTGTATACTTTCTTTAGCCATGACATATGTTTAAAGCCTTACACATTTTGCCTTAAAATGGCTATTTTTCATTCAAGATATTTAAATTTGTAATAAGACTATTTAGACACAAATTTGTGGTACTTTGCAGTCACAGGGCATAAGTCAGGAAGTAGTTCTGGAAAAGATGCCACTTCATTGCAGGACACATGCACACTCTCCAACTGGCAGTGGGGATTTTGACTTCAACTTCAGTTATGTACTTGTTTAGTTTTGGGAAGTGATGATGCAGGCAACTTGCAAGCTCCACACATAAGATGCTCCCAAATGGAAACTAAGTTAAAAGACCACATGCTGCGAGGTATCAACACTAACTGCTACACCAGTGGGGCACCTGATTTGCTAAACATCTTCCAGTTTTGTAAAGTCCTTGTCCTGGCTACAGTTGCTGTGTCAAGCATAGAAGGACAGACCAGACTACCCTGCTCCCTCTCCCTAGCAGTGGTCCTCAGCTCAACCTGCAGGTCCCCAGGTATTCCACGGCATGTTAAATAATACAGTATTTCTGTCATGTGTGAGTTGGCCACATGGCATCCTCACAGGGGGCAGTGCCTGGTACACCTCCTGTGGGAGGTGCAAAGGTGGCATCCTTGGCAGGGCTATGACTGGGGGGAATAACTTGTCTGATCTGACCCTGAATGTTGAATTTACAAAGCAGTAAAATGGAAATTTGTGCCAGTCTTCTAAATCTTGTTACAGATGTTAGAAATGCCTCTGGGACAGTTTCCAAGGATGTTAAAAAAACATAGCCATAAAAACTGTGATTGTTACCCATAGTGTCAATCAGAATACAAGGAATCTAATTAGTATAATGATTCAGAACAACATATTAACAAAAATAGACAGTTACAGAACATTAGACACCATAGTACTCTGCCAGCCATCCTTGCTGTTCCCCTATATTGTTCCGTTATGAGTATGCGAAGGTCATTTCCCTCATTTGTAGTTCCTGCTGCTTGACATGCCCTTGTTTCCTTAAACACTATGTTTCTGATTTGCTGAGGCACGAGTTTTTATTTTGTGCACTGAATTCAGTGGTCATATTCTACAGCAGTCCCACTCCTCTTTACAAATCTCTTCTATATCCTGTCTCATCTCATTTGCGTAACTTTGCACAATCAGCAAAAATTGTAAAACTTCCATCAGTGTTTGCATAGAGGGATACAGTCCTAACTATTATCCAAGCAAACCAAGTTCCTGTTGGAACTGGCATGGGGGATAGAGGAATAAGGAAGCGTAAGCCTGCTCACATCTCTTTGGGGGAAGGAAGGGGCACATGCTCATAGGCACAGTCTCTGTGGTAGAATTCCCAGTAGAGATCACAGATCACATGGAAGTTCTTATGTACAAGATTGACAATGTCAACTGATAACATATCACAGAGATGTGGCATGCATCAAAAAGACCCCCTGCATGACAACCCCTTGGATGCTAATGAACATGCATAGAGGAGTCAGGGCTTAAAGAAAAAACATGAGGCCCTGCATGTATGACAGAGCTACTCTCAGAATGTTCAACTTTTGCTGAAATGGCTGAGTCATAGGTTTTGCCTCGGGGAACATGAAAGGGTCAGTACGAGTAGTACTGGGGGGGTCAAGCTCAGTGATCGGGGAGGACCAGAGCTGAAAATAATAACAAACTAGTCCTTCTATCCTGCAGTGTCACTTAGTCTGGAAAAGAATAGCCCCAGTAATGGTACCTTACTGGATATTACTCCACCTGAGTGAACTGTGTTTACTATGATGCTTTGAGCCTTCCTGCCTATCCAGTATTTAACTAATATTACCAAATTTGATTGTGCTCCAAGCCTTTCTAGTTTGTTTAGTCACCTGTTATGTGGAACTTTGTTAAATGTTTTGCTGAAATCAACAAAGAAACACATCACAAGACAAAGAACCAGCTGTAAAACACTGTTGTCAGTTGGAGAAGAAACATTACTGTTAAGAGTGCTAGGTTTTTACCTACATCATATACATGACTTTTCACTTCATCAGAATGTTAAAAAGTTTTGCAGAACACTGACTTTCTTAAAGTTATAATTCAAATAAGAATATAAGTGATATGTTGACATTTCTTCCAATTTGTAATACGAACCTGCCCTAGTCACCCATTTCTGTTGTGTTGTATCTGAAGCAGCAAGCTAACATGATATGGGACATAATCCTGTTGTTATCATTAAAAAAGATTATGTTAATTTTAACTTTCAAGAAGAAAAAGTCATAAATAAACTAATAAGTGACAGCAGCTTAATAATTAACCCAGCAGATAAGGTTTGGGCTGTGGTTGCTTCAGACAGTGATGAAAACGAGGCCAACAGACAGCTGCAAAGCAGGTAATTCTATGAAAATTTAACAAGCCCCAGATAAGTAACACAGAGGCATATTTAACAGGCCTTTCTGAAACTGTGACTGTTGACAGCAAAACAACTATACAATTCAGTTGTCACAAAAGTTCCAAAAGGGCTTTCTTCAAGCTGCCGGATTCTTTCAGAAGACAGTGAACTGCCTATATTATCAGATCAGTTAATTTCTGTGATGACCAGTTGCACAAAATAAGGCAGGACTGTTGAAATCACATAATAGTTCAGGAAGAGTTCACTGCCCCTGGAGTTATACAGAGTGCAGAAGGTTGTGTCACCCCCCCCCCCCAAAAAAAAAATCAGATTTTGTTTGGAACAGTTGTTTTTTGTTCAAAAGTGGATTTGAACAACATTTCAGCAAATGGAGACATTTTTACAGTATTTATTATTTAGAGCAAGCTTGAAGAACACGTCTGAGGTTTTATCACTTACAAATAACATTAAGTTGGAAGATACGCCCTAGTTAGTGACAACAGGTGTGGAAATTTAGTATGCCGCATATCCCATTATAGAGGTGTAAATACATTGAATTTTGTAAATAACATACATAATTCCTTTTCATTTCAAATAAGTATATTTATAACAACACTGCTTAATTTCACTGGGGAAAAATATTTTACTTTTCTCATGACTGTTATAGGGACATACAGGCATGGGGCTTATATGCCCCACACACACACATACATACATTGATCTATTTTTCCATTCATAGAAGATCTATCTCCACTAAAGATCTTCCTTTGGACAGTGCAGCGGTAGCATTGTTGCCTCACAGCAAGAGATTCTCTGGTTTGATTCTCGGCTGGAGTGCCTTCTGTGTGGAGTCTGTATGTCCTCCCAGCGTTCGTGTGGGTTTCCTCTGGGTGCTCTGGTTTCCTCCCACATTACAAAGACATGCATCTGGAGCCTTTCTCCCCGGGCCTCCGCTGAAAATTGGCTTTGTTCCAAGTCGGACTTTCCCGGTTAACAAATGATAAATAAATAAATAAATAAAAACTTTTTATCCAAATTTAGCATCATGTTGAAGATTCCTTGATGATGTTTGGATTACATGGGATAGCAATGAAACAGGGTATCCAATGTGTTTGGATTTACCATTCTTATGATTTTTTTCTATGGAAGTAGATTTAATCTGGTGCAATTTCTTAAAGTCTTAGTGAAACTTAGTATTTGAATACACCAGTCATTAATTTGCATTAGAAGCCTAACACGTCTTTGCTTAGTTAGATTTAAATTTGTCACCCACAACTTATTTTAAAAATATTGCTTGTAATCGTTTTTTCAAGTTGAAAGTATCAGTATAGATGAGACACAAATTACGAAACAAAGACTGATGTGTACGAGATTTAATATAGATGATTGTGATCTCACTATCAGTTATAAAGCAGTCAGCTATGGGTTAAAAAAGGCATTCCATGGAATTCACTTTGAGAGCAAAGCTAGAGGGAAGAATACCTTGCAGCCAGTTTTAGGGACACAACATTTAAATGCTCAGTGCTCAGATCATAGCGCTTTGTTTCCAATGAAATTTCAGGTTCCTGGTAGCTTATCTATATTTCTAGGTGGCCCTGTGCTGGAGAGACATGAGAAGGCTATGTTTATTGAATAAAACATTTGAAGGAGTGAGGTATTTCAAAGTAGCAATATTTATTTGTTCTACCCAACATTATGAAGAAGGGGTACACAGTGGATATAAGTATCATTTGAATAATGATACAAATATTTAAAGTATTTTTAATTATTACCTAGGTCTGTGAAATCACTGCTTATTTAACAAACGTTCTAGTGATCCATCCAGGTGTAACTGTAGCTGCCTGTCATGAAACATGCACAAATTGGTAACTGGTTTATCTTTTTATCACATCAAGGTGTAGTTTCAGTGATCAGTAGATCCATTCCTTTTTTACTTCCATATTAATGACACCTGGCTATCCTTTATATGCTCAATGTGCAAAACTGTGTTACACTGTAGCAAGCAGTTGATACAGTTTAGACCACACATGGAGCACTACAGTGCATACATGTGCATAAAACACACATATGCATTTACATTATAGCTTTTCATGCCATATAATGAGTGGAAGTAATGTTCTTTAGATCGTACATCAGTTATGAAATTCAAGAGGTGACTTTCTTAAAATCCATTTTGAGAACACATAAAATGAACTTCTGATCAGAGCCCCCCGTCATATACTCCTGGAACACAGGAGTATAAAAGCTGAAATCCCTGAGCTATATTCCTTAGAGCTAACACCTAAACCCATCTTCCTTTGCAGATAAGGAGGAGTTATCTGTATAGAGTAGATCTTGATAGCTCGCTGACAGCATTCTAAACAAGTTATAAAAAGCAGTTATCACAGTACAAAAAAAAAAAAAGGAACTGTACTTTTCACTGTCCAGATTGCTGCAGAACATCCTAATTTTTGCCTCAGATTTTCGGTCTGTTTCTCATAAAATTGTAGTTTTCTGGCAAATTACTCTCAAATCATTGAGGATTGAAGTCAGAAATTAATGGCAGCCATTTGAGTTTCAGACTTCGTATACTTCATAAAAATTCATGCTAACGCAAAACGTGTCATTCTTTCAACTTTCTAAGCTTGTAAGAGCACTATTTAAAAATTGTCAGTATTTTTGAGCCTTTGTCCCCCCCGTTGTATACGGATTATCCAGATTTCTTGCTTTAAGAGGTTGTGAGATTGGAACTATGATGTATCCATGTCCTAGGAAGAAACCAACTCACCCATAAACTTCAATCCAACTTGGTAAAGTCAAGAACTTACAAATTAAAACAGCACTAACAAGTTACTCTCTTTCAGTTTATGTGGGTGGGAGTCACTGCAGATGCTTGGTCTCGTGAGGTTCCAAGTACGAACATTTTTATTTATTTATTTATTTATTTGTTTATTTATTTATTTATTTATCATTTGTTGACCGGGAAAGTCCGACTAGGTTCCACAGAGCCTGTTTTCAGCGGAGGCCTGGGGAGAAATGCTCCAGATCATCGCTGTAATGAAGATGTTACTGGGAGGCTCTTATGTCAAAACTTCACTTTATAACAAGGATGCTATTTACTCATTTTCCAACTTTAACAAGGTCAGCAACCACCAATAATTGGGGCAACTCAGGATAGATATAGCTAGGCTTGTAAGGGCTCTAGGGCAACAGCCTAATAATCTTCTATGCATCTATGAACCTTTTGTTCTACGAGGATATTATTTAATATTTTTTTCAACTATAGTAAGGGTACTCCATGTACCAAACTAGGGGATATCCAAATCCCCTGGTTACTAATATTGCACTGTTTTTACAACAGCAACAGTCTACATTGTCTGGGATGGGGACAAGGTGTTAGTAAAATGTACAATAAGAGATACTCAGTAAATTTATCTGTACAAATGATTGAAACAAAGTGCAGCAAGACTACCAAAAGGGACACAAAATAGCTTCTACAGATCATGTAAGTTAGCAGTTAAATTTGGAACAAAATTAGCTTTTTCAGAGACGTTACAGTAGAGAGTTGATTATACAAACTAATTGGGATCTAGGGTAGTTCAGATAATCAAACTGTTCGGATAATCGGACAAATAATTGAACTGGATAAAAAAACTTCTAAAAATGTTTTTGATTAACATTAAACAAGAAAAATAAAACAAATATACTGTAACTACAAAACAGTATAGTATATTACTATAGTACAAGCTCAAAAAACACTCACAAGCAAATACGTATAACATTTACATATTCAGACTTTATGACTTTTACTACATGAAAACTTTGGAAGGCTGCGTTCAGATAATTGACGTTTCAGCTAATCAATGTTCGGATAATTGACTCTCTACTGTATGTAAAAACTCTGGTGTATTTTATAAAATGAACTTGCGCTGGAAATAGTATTACTGGTTCTGACTTCTTTAGATATCTCCATCATGGAAATGTATAATACAGGAGCATTTTTATTGTAGCAATTGTTGTACTAACAGTTTCATGTTCCAGAAATGGAGTTATATATTTGCCTGCCTGTGCTTTTGGTACGTTTATGATGGTCAGACTACCAGGTCTGTAACAGTGAGAACAGAAACAAAAAGATGCATTATGTAGACATACTACTCAGTGTTGCATAGCTACGTTCAGTTATGAACAGATTAGTTAAAAAGTGTACTTAAAACCCAAAAATTATTTTACTGAATGATTAAGGGAGTATGACTCATACTGGATTTTTTAATTAAAATCATGAGTGTTTCCAAAACTTCAGTGACATAAAACAACAAACTTGTCTGATGTTCTATGGAATATTTTTACCTACAAAGAGATTGTAAACCTTATTTGTTTGGTTCAGAAAAGTATAGGTTAAACTTCTTTCTATTTGCTTAAATAAAATGTAGTGTGTGTATGTGTAATACTTTTATAGGTCTAACAGTGCTTGTCTAAAAGAATATGTTTGCTGTTTTGGAATGCTGTGAGTTTGCTTATTAAGCAGTGAAATTTATTTTACTATATACACTACATATATATGTGTGGGGGGTGTTTATATATATAGACATATATATATATATATATATATATATATATATATATATATATATATATACATATGTGTGTGTATATATATATATATATGTGTGTGTGTGTGTGTGTGTATGAGTTTACTGAATTTAATCAAAATGCTGAAACATTGATATTCAAAACTTCAACCACAAAACATCGACAATGCAAACTGTAACACGCCACTACACATGCGCCAAGCAATAACCTCTGCACGTGCAAAATTGAAACTCAAAAAAACCACAGCAAACATAATTTTTTGCAGGTGGGCAAGCCCCCCTACACCCCCTGCTAATTATATACACTAACTCTGAGACTGCCCAACATCAGAGAAAGGGCATTTTCACCAACCAGCAATCCCAAGAATTGTTCCATCTCACACATCTATTGACCATCTACTTATTCAACCAAATTTTGTCGACTAAACAAGCCAACCAAATATAGTTTTGACCAAATTCATGCGTCCCATATACACACATGCATATATAACTGTAAATGCAAAAAAACCAAAATGCTAGTTGCGTTTACTAAAAGGATATTGAGTGGAAGCTGTTTTGATCTGTTTCTGTGTATCAGAGCGTAGAAGAGAATTGTTTGATGTGACATCTCTGCTCTAAATCTAAGCCACCATGAACTGTATGCCTCATTAACTTTGAGATATTCTGCATTTCTTTCCTTCAGAACTGAGTGTATGATTTTCTTTACAACTGAGGTCAAAATAACATGCCAGAATATTCTTTGCCACCATCTTGTCAAGAAGGATCTGTCCCTCTTCAGGCCTTCAGGAATGTTGTAATTGTGCCACGATTCAATTAAAAGGACTGTTTGTGGTACAACCACTTTGCCCAGTTCTCTGAAAATTCAAAGGTGTATTCCGTTAAGCAGGACTGCTACATGCACGTTTAGTTTTTGAGCTATTTCAGGGCCCTTTCTTCAGTGATCATTCACTATATCCTGACATCTTCTACTGGCTGATTTACTGATTCTCATTTCTCACTGTGAAAACATATTCAATCAGCAGACATGCGCAACTCCATCCGTTTCATTACAATAATGTCCAGGATATCCTGCTTCACTAACACTTTAAACTAACACTCTTAAACATCTGGACAGCATTTTATTGCCCTTCCTAACTGAACTGGCTACCAATTCCCTCAGTTCAGATTATTCCTTTTCTGACCTTTTTCACTTAGTTCTGATGTAGATAACATTGTTCAGAGTGTCTTATTGCCTTATACTTCCTAAATGTTGCTTATTTTGTTGCAATGTCTGATAACCCTCATCTAATGGCCATGATACTGTTTGTTGTTGTTGTTATGTCTTTCGGCTTTTCCTGGTTAGGGGTCGCCACAGCGGAACTCTGGTCCGCTAATGATTGGCAGTAGATTTTTACGTACCAAGTTGCCGGCTCTGACGCACAACCTTCAACGAAGGTACGCCCATTCACGCATGTCTCCACACAGAAGACGATCTAGCTGAGAATCGAACAGGACAACGTCTTACTGTGAGGCAACAACGCTACCGCAGCACCACCACCGCAGTCTTCTTCTTAATTTGAATATTTCTTTCACAAAACCAAATATGTTGATCCTGTGATAGTAATTCTGTTGCAAACTGCCCCTTTGTGCTTTTGTATGTCCTTGTTCTAAGAAGCAAGATATGTCAGAATTTATACTTTATTTTTAACCCCCCACCATATTTAGTATGATTTTACTTAAGCTATATGTTTTGTTAAATGTCTTTCTTATTGGAAGGATTGAACTACTGTATTTTTTTTTGTTTGCTAAATCCTCTCATTTCAGATGTTTGGTGTAATATTTAAAAGGTATGATATCTGGGAGTAAAGGAGGGCTAACAATTGGAGTGGGGACTATATTCTGGAAGTTGGCATACAATCCCAAAATACAGCACTTCTGAGACACTTCCTTTTTAAGTCTGCCCCACTGAACTTCAAAAGTCTCACTTGTTTTAAAAATAATGATAAATCATATTATTTGGTGATCAGTTTCTTATATGATTTTTTTGGCCCATAAATTATCCACTTGTAACCTTGGGCCACTTTTGTCTTTACACAGTTAATCTTCCTTGGCACCACACATCACACTGTGGGAAGGATTCATCCTTTTAATTGTCTAATCTTTTTTTTGGGGGGGGGCTGGGGATCAAGGGAGACAACACTAGGTCATCATCTATACTGAAGGCTAAAAGGCATCCTATTCTGTTCCTTGATCTTAGCGTTAAGCAGATGATATGTAAAACGTCAGACTTGGAGACTGGAACCACATATGGGGAACCCTGCTTGCAGTCCAGGTAACTTCTTCTTTCATGCAGGAAGCTAGTTCTCAGACTTCACTTGGAGGAACTCTTGTAGCAGAAGAATCTCCCACCCTTCCCCAAGGAAGGTGTCTTAGTAAATGGTGTCGCCATCCTCCCCCCATCCAAAATGAACTCTTTAGTACCCAGAGGACTGTCATCACACATAGATTTGTACTGTTCCCTTTTTCATCATCCATGCATACCTCTCGACTGTCCAGGTTTTCATGCATACCTCTTAACTGTCCAGGTTTTTGCAGAATGTCCAGATTTTTCCCTCATATTTTTGGTCTGTTCTTCATAAAATTTTGTTTTTCTGAGAAAATCATTGTCAAATTATTGAGGACTGAAGTCAGAAAATAACGACAGACATTTGAGTTTCAAACTTCATACCCTTCAAAAATTTCATCCTAGTGAAAAACCTGTTATTCTATCAACTTTCTAAGTTTGTAAGAGCAATAATTAAAAATTGTCCATGTTTTGGGGCCTTTGTCCCCCCCTGTTATTTACGGCTTTGTCCAGATTTCTTGTTCTAAAAGGTTGAGATGTATGCATCCATGTACACTTTGATGACTCCTTTCATTGCTGCTTAACAGTTGCACTCTGCAGATCATGTTCTGATCTCTTTAGTTTATGCCAAAACCTACTTTGATATTTGCAGGGGGAAAGTAAGACTTCTTCAGTGATTTTCTGTAACCCCCCCACCACCACCACCACCACCATTGTCAATTTAAATGTTTGATAATTATCCAAATAAAGCCTATCAAATAAGCTTGGTACCTTTTCTAGGCAGATGCAAACCATCACAGCAATACAAGCCTGTGTCTCTGTCCAAAGTGAATTTTGACTTTCCACTGAAGCCAAAACCCTGAATTCTGAACTCATTACTGAACGCCATGATTCAAAGCACACTGTCTTCACCGTCTTCCCATACCATTCTGACTCCTTTTCCAGACACATCATTTGTCCATGTACAGCCAGGGTCATCAAACTTCCTTCTCTGGCTGACTTGAAGATTCACTCCCCATCCTTTTCTTCCAAAGCATTAAGCAGGGACTTTCCCTGATTGTTCTTTCCTATCCCAAATACTTCCCTCCTAAAAACAAAGTTTTCCAAAAGAACTGTTTCCTTTTCTTGTGGGATTGCTGTTGTCATCATGCAGTACTTCATGTCTGAGAAGGTTCTCTGCAGTCCTCTTAGTGTCTCCTTGTGATCTAGTTGACCCATCTGTAAGGACAGCATAAGATATGTGGACAGGTTCATCTGCAGAGACGTTCCTCTTCTCCACCAATATTACTTTCTCATAGGGTATTCGTGCTTCCATCTTGGTTTGGAGGTAATGCTGATGAAGCTACAGGGCTCTGGATGGAAAATAAAGTCTCTCAAAAGATTGCCAGTTCTGAGAAATGCCTGAAAATGGTGCAGTGCAGCATCACATTCTACAAAATGTCATGCCTAAGACCGGTGCATCAAAGGCATCACTCTGCATCACTCCCATTATCTGTTGTGTTATGTTGCATTAAGTCTGATTTCCTTTAGTCTTCTCAGCTTATTTGCCTGAAAAAACAAAGCTTCATTTACCTTGAACTTGTACCACTGCTCTTTCCAGGTGCTTCTGTAAAAACTTTACTTGCCTCCAAATAGGAAATTTCTAAAATTTATTAAGATTTGTGTGATGCCTCTTCACCGGGCCAGTAATCAAGGAGCCTCAATTCTCACCACTGGCAACAGTGGGGGACGTACACACTGGGAGGATGACAAGTACACACACAGTAAAGTACAATTTCCCTTAAGAGCACACAGAGATCACAGTCAGTCTGGGGCTGGTTTCTCCCTCTTTCTCCAGATTGTCAGTAAGACTCCCCACTGGCACAGCTATAGAGTTGAGATCTCAGCTGAGTGGCCAAGCTAAGACCTCCAGCACCCTCTCTGTCCAACCAGTGCTTCATGTTCCTGTCCAAGTTTCTGACACACACACACACACTCTTTGAGATTTGTTTTATATACATACACACACACACACACCTGGGAAAGGCTGGCACAGGTTTACTGGCTACCCCCCCCTTCTGCCCAGACTATAAGGTAGTTTTCACTCCCACCAGCCACCTCATATCAGCTACTTTAACACCCTTAACAAAGGGTGTCCAGTCCTACTGTGTAATGTTACTATTAATCCAAATGGTAGTTTTGACCAAACGCCAGGCTATTACGAGTGGCATGTATAGTGTCACCAAATAGATATGCAAGTACTCTAAGAGCTTAAATATCTCTAAACAGACCAGCCACAATTGGAAAGTTTAAATATATTTAATAATAAATAATAAAAGAACAAGAAAACATTCAATAAATCATCACAGTAACTTCAGCATTCAAAATCACAGGAAATATTTAAAACAACATTGCAGGACAGTCTCAAATAAATAAAGAAAACATCTAAGCTATATTTTACTATATTCCTATCTGAATCTAAAAGAGTTACTATGCCCTAAAAACCGACTTACAGACAACATGCAGGCAGAAGGGATGAGTGGATGTTTCTAGGTCCAAGACAAGGTACAAAATGCACAGTCTCTCACTCTTAGTCTTAAATTAATATCAAATATTACTGCTGGGTTAGCTTGTAAGACATCGCCTTTTGTCACCTGACCTTAGTTCCCAAGCTAAACCCCCTTTGTCAGAAACTAACAGAATTTAGCATCTCTCTCTGTGAAAATACATAGCCTTCAGATGTTTGCAACTGCTAGGAGTCATAAAACAATAAAACATTTACAAAACAATGCAGAAGGGCTCCTAGTTCTAGACATTCTGTTTCCTTGCTGCTTTGAAACTAACTTTTATGGTGCAATAATAAAACAATTTAATTTCAACTATTTTCTCTGACGTTTTTTCTAGTTAACCTCCTTTGTTCCAGTTACCATTAAACATATACATATAAACAGTCAAAACAGTGTAGGTACGTTCCTGTTCTATTCCAAAAGGGCATGCTGTGGTTACATTTCAGCTCAGTACTTTACACACACTTCTGTATAAATTATATCAATATTCACAAATGACAGAATTATTTACAAAATTCCCAATAGCTGGGATGTCAGTGTTCATAGGCAGGTACTAGGCTATTGGCCCTAGGACTTATATAAGCCTAGCCAAAAAGGTACCCTGGCTTTCGCCGCCCAAGAAAATTATGGGTCTATATTATATGTTCGAAGTTTTATAACTTCGAACATCATAAAATTGAATTTAAATGCTCAAAGTTATAAAACTTTGAACATATGTACGAAAAAAAAAATGTTGTAGGCAGGGGGCAAGCCCCCCTGCACCCCCACAACCCCCAATCTTTAAATATACCAACTCTGAGACCGCACTACAGTGCAGTAAAGGGAAATCTTCCCTTTACTGCATTATTGTGCGGTCTCGGAGTTGGTATATTTAAAAAGCGGAGGGTGTGAGGGGTGCAAGGGGGCTTGCCTGCTTACACCATTCAGGTACGTTCCCTTTCTTTTTTTTTTTTTTATCATACGTTCGATGTTTGAAACTTCAAACATTTAATTTCGATTAATTAACGTTCAAAGTTTTCAAACTTCGAACATATGATATAGACCCGAAAATTATTTTCCTGTGCCCCTGTCAAGCAAAGCCACATAAGTGATCCCCGGGGTGAATTTTCTATCTCCCATCCAATCATCAAGATTTTTCTTGAAGAGTACTAATGAGGAGCTTTGTTTGATATAGATAGTTAGCTTGTTCCAGAGTATGGGAAGTCTCTGGGTCAGGAATCTATCCCTCCAGCATGTTCTGTTTATTGTGGTGACAAGTTTAGGTCCTTAGAGCATGTAGCTTGGAGGGATTGGGATTTCTTTAAGTGGAGCATATCCAACAGCTCTGGTTTGACATAGCTTTGTATATTAGGCAGAGATCGTCTCTGAGAAGGCGATATGCGATGGAGTAAAGCTGGAGTTTTTTTAGACGGTCTGCGTAGAGCATCTGTTTGAGGCCAGTAATCCTCTTTGTGAGGTATTTCTGCAGCCTTTCTAGTTGTTGTAGATGTCTTGTGAGGTATATACCAAAAGGGGCGTTGTACTCTATAATGGGTCTAATGAGTGATGAGTAGAGGGGAACAATGACCTCTTTTTTCCTGGATGAGAAACCTTTTGTGATGAGGTGTGCCATGTAGAAGGATTTCCTGACTACTGTGGCAATGTGATTATCAAAGGAGAGACTACTGTCCACCGGTGTCCCAAGGTCTCTTATCACACCTTCGGTGTTAAGTAGACTACCACCTATGTGGTAGCTCATGGGTACAGAGTTTTTACCAAAAGGGATGGCAATGCACTTTTTGGCATTGAGCTTGAGGTCATGGCTTTGACACTAGGCATCTTTCTCATTGGGGCCCTTTTGTAGGATGTCCACATCATTAGGAGTTTTGATTATGGCTCCTAGTTTGCAGTTATCTGCAAAATTTGTTAGGCAAAGACCTTCTGTGTTAGCCTGTACTTCTGAGAAGTAGATACCAAACAGGAGAGGACCCAGGACTGAACCCTGTGGTACTCCACTTGTAATGGTCTGAAGTAGGATTTGGAGTCTGCTACTTTCAAACTGTGGGTTCTGTCAGTGAGCCAGTTGGCAACCCATCTTGTGACATAGGGATTTATACCTAGTTTAGTGAGTTTATCTATAATTCCAGAGTGGGGAATGGTGTCAAAAGCCTTAGCGAGATCTAGATAGGCTGCATGAACCACCTTACCCTCATCTATGGCTTTTGTGACCGCTTCAAAGAAGTCTATCAGGTTTAGGAGACATGATCTGCCTTTTACAAATCTGAACTGGGTGGGGTCCAGAGTTTGGAGATTACCAATGTCATTGTTTATAAGTTCCATGATGATACATTCCATAGCCTTGCAGACCAGGCTCATCAGGTTAATGGGGCGGTAGTTCAATCTTTTACTAAAAAAAAAAATAGCCTTGGAAGACATGGAATGAGAGGACATACTCTACTTACTGCACATTAAACCCAAATAGCAAAAACATATACATATATATATATTTATAATTACTTGTACTTAAATAAGAAGGCCTCAAACCCAACCAGCAAGTATAGCTAATGGATTGGGAGACAAAAAATATAACAATATAGCAATTCCAAGATACAGTTTTGTAGCTGTATTATTCTCAAAACTTTGAGTTTGCTTTCTGCAAAAATATTATTGCATCTGAAACCCAGAATCAGGTTTCTGCTGTTAATTAATTTATTTATTTAACATTTGTTTACTGGGAAAGTCCGACTTGGAATGAAGCCAATTTTCAGTGGAGGCCTGGGGAGAAGTGCTCCAGACACATGTTTTTGAAATGTGGGAGGAAACCAGAACACCCAGAGGAAACCCAAATGAATGCAGGGAGGACATGCAGACTCCACACAGAAGCCACTCCAGCAGTGAATCGAACCAGAGAACCTCTTGCTGTGGGAACGGCCTTAGGTCAACTGGTGCCCTAGGCAAAAGGGCTCCATGGCACCCCCCCATAGAGCAGCGCCCTAGGCGGTCACCTAGTTGGCCTATGCCTAAGGCCGGCTAGGCAAAAATGCTACCGCTGCACCACTGCACTGTCCACTGCACATTAAACCCAAATAGCGCATTAAAAACTGGCCTGTGAGGTCACCCCCAGTAGGATTATTTCAGACCTTCTGCAAATGGTTGTAGCACAGCACTCATTTCAGACCATTTCACCCAACTGCCAAACCAAAGAGAAAAAAACACAATCAACCATACATTCAAAATGTGCTAATACTTTACCAGAATTTCTGAAGCTTAAATGAAATGAAAAAGAAAAATAGTCATAAAGAAGCATTTTTAATAGATTTTCCTCCAAATTTCAAGTTTGTTCTCAGCAAAAATATTTGGGACAGATGTCGAGAGTCGCATTTCTGGAACCAAAAAAACAGGTCTGTGATTCCAACAGAAACCTTCTCCAAGGTTACTTCAAAATTTATGAAGTAACAAACAGTCGATTTCATAATTTTCACTGTTGGTCACCACCCACAATTTTATATCCTGAGACACCATCTTGCCGAGGTCAGTGAAGTTTTAAGGCACATATTAACAGAAAAGGTGAAATGGCGCATCAGAGACAGGGATTAATGTTAATGTTATACCTTGATAGAAAAACCCAATGCCTCATGTGGTTCAAAAGCTTAAATAACTAATCCAGACTACATGGTAAAACAGCAACACAACAATATAGATTACCACAAACTGGATTAAACAGAGATTTAGATATTCAGGGTTAGATTAGCAGCGGTTCTACCGAACATATCAATACCTCAACAACATAAAAAACACTGCAGGCTAAAACTGAAAAGAAATATCTTAGCTTGAATTTCAACTCAGCAGAGACTCCAACAGCATTTTTGAGTGGGTATTACTTGCCTTATTCTATTCAAGCCTGAAATTACCTGATGCAATAGAGATGCTGGCATGATCTTGCTTTTTGGCAAAATATAATGTTTGTCACAGTACACCTTAAGCCCCCAGAAAAATGAGACTAAAATTTCCTGCTCTCTCCTGCAGATTTTCTTTTCATTGACTTAGAATGGCAGTAGTCAGAATTATTCTTACTTTCAGAATCTCTGGTAATAATGTAATTATTTTCCTGGTTACCATTGTTATACCTCTTTTACAAGCAGTATAATGAGCCTGATCCTTAAGTTGCAGGAAGTGCTTTGATAGACTAAGAAATCTCTTCTTGCATTCACTCCCTGTGTTATCCAGAGATGTCACATATAATGAACATTACAAAAACAATAAAGTGGAACTGGATAAAACAAGGAAGCCTTTCTTTCTTACACTGTAACTACTGCCCCAGTCATTCATTCTCAGCTGCTCACTTAGCTGTGGCAACTGTCCTGTCTCTTCACAGTAACCATGTGACTCACGAGATCCAGTGGGACGGGAAAGCTGACAGGGCTCCAACACCTTGATATGTAGGCTTTTTCTGGGTCAGAAATCTTTAAAGAAAAGCTCACCTCTTCGGTGGAGTTAATTTAATATTTAGCTGCATATTGCCGTGTGATTTCCTCATACAATTTGAATTAAATTACTAATTGTTTAATTTTGTTGAATTATGTGGTAACATTTCAATTATTCTTTTCTTTTAAAATCCTTTAATTGTTTGTAGCTGAAAATGGGTTCCTTAACTGATTATGTATTTACAATCTGCTAAATTACAAGTATCTTGCACAGTGTACTAAATGCTATTATATATAAAGGTAACATAAGATAACATTGGAGACCTGTGTTACTCATGTCAAAAGCTGGATGATTTGCTAACTATTATTAGTAAATCTAGACTTACTGATGATGACTGTACTTGTACAGTTGGCAGCGCTTGGAAAACTGTCATTATATATACTAATGACTGGGATGATGAGATAAATAATATTAGGCAGAGAGCAAATAGAGCACATTTAGGAAAGGAGGTGTCTATTGTCAGTAAAGATCACTCAATCCCTATTAAACTTGATAATACCAATGACAACTTTGAAATTCAGGATACAAGTATTCAGCAGTCTGAGGATTCAGAGCACGTAGAAGAAAATTAAAAAAAAACAGAAGTTCACAACGAATGGAAACTAATTAATGTCTACAATACAAAGAGATTACATACTAAAAGATCACTGCTTTGTTATGTAGCACACAGGTTACAAGGAAAGATAACATTGTTCAGTTGGAAAATATTTAGTCTTCAGAAAGTGTCAACTTTTTTTCCAACAGAGACAAAAGAAAAAGAGACAAGGGGCAGGCTAACCTGAAAATATGAAAAATAAAGTTGCACGGATTGAAGAATTTTATTGTAAGAAAAAAAAGAGTAGAAAGACAGAGGTTGACAACATGGATGTTGTGGATGTACAAAGATAGCTGGATGAGAAGAGTGTGTTTGTAAAGGAAATAATTAGTGAAAACAGTGAGATTAATAAGATTAATGGTGCTGAACATTATTCCTTTGTAACAAATAATAGAGCAAATGCTACTGAATTAGAAGTGGGAGATTCTTCAGATCTAGTCAGAAATGATACACTAGTAATTAGAGATTCAGTTATTAGAGGAACTGATACGCATATCTGCCCAAAGGATAATGAACAATGAACAGTGTTATGCTTGCCAGTAGCAAAAATACTAGAAGGCATTAGAAAGACTTAATGTAAGGAAGCATTGAGCTGTTTTTATTCATGTTCGTACAAATGAACTCATGTTCAAGGACTCCCTGACTGTTAGTAGAGGACTTACAGCCCTCTTAGATAGCATAGCATGTACAACTGTTAGGACATATTTTTCACAAATCACATACGGAAGGGACAGTTGGGTCAGCGTGAATAAAAAGATTTTTCAGGTAAATGTCTGCATGAAATAATGCCCCATTTTAAAAAGTAGAAATGTGTAGAATATCCAAGCCTAATTTTGCGTACACTTGCATTTAGACAGGATGGCATGCACTTGTCAGTACAAGGGGAGATCATTTTTGCAGCAGTTCTGTTAAAATATTTGAGTAACACAAGACAGGATTTGTTTTCAAGTTAGAAATTTAACAGTTCAAAGTAACATTTAATCTATCTATGCTGGTTGTTAATGCTAAGAACATAAGTAATAAAGTTTTT
Organism: Protopterus annectens; assembly: GCF_019279795.1. Classification (NCBI taxonomy): domain Eukaryota; kingdom Metazoa; phylum Chordata; order Ceratodontiformes; family Protopteridae; genus Protopterus; species Protopterus annectens. The sequence continues at coordinate 1,030,970,543 of NC_056733.1, forward strand.
TTATTGAAAAATTTGCTACATTCCCACAAGATTGATGTTGTTGTTGTTTCTGAAACATGGTTAAAGAGCAATGACTGGAAACCAGTTTTGTCAGGGTAGAAATGTTTTTATGTCTCAAAATGTCAATTGTCAACATGCTGAAAAAAAAGATCAAAATCCGGGAGAAAAGTGAATCCTTAACATCATTCTTCTCCTTTAAATGTCTGTTTTTCATGCAGCAAGCCCCCCTGCACCCTTTAAAGTGTTGGGGGGGCAAGCCATCCTATTCCTGAACTTATATATACCATTTCCAAGATTGCCATACCATGGAGAAAAGGGAATATTTTAAGAAATATCCATCGTGAACTTAATATATTTTTTCGGTCATTCAGTCTCTGTTTCAGAACTCACTCTAGTGGGTCCTGACATTTCAAATGGTTACCATTTTTACTTTAACAGACATTCTAACAAAAAATCAGGGCAAGGTATTATGATAGGGATTAAAGATTATAAAACCTGAGATTACTACATGTTCAGTGATAACACCAATACTGTAGATTGTATAACTGTGACAATAAAGACAACCCTGGAACGTTTAACAATTGTTGGTGTATAGACCACCAAAGTCAAATACTGATGACCGAGAGGAATTTATGCATTTCTTGCATGAAACACATCAGAGAAAAATAATAGTGTCTAGGAACTTAAATTTATAAGAAACAGACTGAAATAATATTAACTATACCAGGGAAAGGAACATACTGGACATTGTCTGAGTTCTAAACAATGTTACTTCATGTAAAGTTTTGTCACCACTGAAGTGTAGTGATCATGGTGTTATAAAGGTTAACTTACTGCTAGATAAGTCTAACAAACTGAAATCTAAACCAATGCACAGAAGATTAATGACAGAATATATGGAATTAAAACAGTCACTATGTAAAACAAACTAGAGTGATGTGTTCAGTGGAAAAACTGCAGAAAAAGTGTAGCAGTTTTTCTAATGGGAAATTGTTTGCAAAAAAATATGAAAAAAATAACATCAGGATATAGGCACACAAGTCAGAAAGATACATCTCCATAAGAACAAGATGCCTAATGTAGATGAGAGACAAAAAATTATAAGAAATGTAAAATGGGGTCAAACTATAACTTTGAAAACTGAAATAAACAAGCTGGACAGACAAATTAAACACAGTGTGGGACAAGATCAAGAAAAAATTGAAGACAAATTGTAATAAGATACTGAGCATAAGAGGAAACCATTTTATAAGATGTGACAAGAATAGAAATTTCAAGATTGCTGCACACTGAATAACAGCTTAATTTAATCTCTCCCGGTGTAAAAAGAGAAATGCAGAAGACAGAGCCTTTGAAGTCAATGTTGGGAGTAAATTTCAATAACTGGCGAGTAAGTACACTGCCTCTATACCAGCAAAAATGTTAATCGGAAATTACTACAAAAGGTGAGGAAAAAAACACTGACTGGGAAGAATTCTGCAGCTGTTCAGCAAAACACAGTTCAAGCTCCAGTAACCAAGAGGAAAAAAATAAGTCAAATGTACTCAGAGCTGATTAAAATAAACAAAGCACTGGTGGAGTATATTAACTCAAATAAAGGGCTAGATAAAATGAAAGATGCTTTAAACATATATATGGATGAGATGATAAAACTGCAAAAATTGGAGGTCAAAATGAAGAAAGGGTATCTGAATATGAGACTGCTCAAGAAGAGATGTTTCAAAATTAATAGAATTAGAGGACAAAGCATGTAGGGAAATCCTGAGATTTTCTGCTGTACCACAGAAGCTGGAAGGAACAGACTGTATTAATTTTATGAAACCACAAATAAGCAACTGGACTGGTATTTCACAGCAAGAGCTCTTAACTGAAAGGGCACATTGTTTATATGCGCCAAACCTGGCCATGAGAAAGCAACTAATAAAGATGCAATCCTACAGCAGAATGACTTGATTCTGACAAAACTGTAGCAGAAGGACAAATTACTAAAAGTGAGAGACAGTAGAGTGTTTATGAAAAATGGTTACTCACTGTACACCAGGCAGAAAAGGAGTACATTTATTCTACTAATCAGGGAATGTCGAGAAGCAGGCATGAAATTTAAACTGCTATCCCCAGCTATCTTCAGAATATTCTTTCTTGGAGGGACAAAATCACTTTTTGATTCAGTACATGCTAAGGAGGGAATGCAAAATCTTGTCCAGCAAAAAGTGAGCTGTGAAACAAAAGGAGAGTATGCTTCTTGTTCTTCTGGTAACAAAGACAACAGACAGAATGTGCTAGTGAAATATTTTCAGCGTTTCAACAGAAAATGATTGAGAAAGAAAAAAGCACAAGAATTGACTAGAAGAACCAAGAATACATTGGAAAAGAAGCAGAGACTGGATTTGGGAGATGGAGATAAACAGGAATAAAACAAGTAACTTGGAAAATGACAAATAAATGTGGGATTATAAAGCATTAATTGCATTTGTGAAACTTGACAGAACAAGAAAACCTGGAAATATTGGACTTTTTTGACTTTGCTAAACTTGTAGTGGACTCTAAAGTATATGCCCACTCTGTGTCATTAATGTTTGGAGGAATACTTAGCAGAGGGGAAGAGGAAGGAAAGCATTAACTGTAAGTAAAACAAACTGTTGTTCTTAACAGTAATATTTGTATAGTCTGTGATATCTACATGCTATAAAATAAAGTTTTCTCAGTTATTTTCAAGTGTAGACAGGTGCCCCTGTTTTTTCCTTCTTTTCTCTTTCTCCTTGTTCAGTTTTAAGAAATGTAGGCACTGTAATGTAAAAACAAAGAAGAACATTCTAATGATGTGCTTTTTCTCATTCTTGCTTAGGGGAATGACTAGGTTAAGGATCTTGGCTTTATATAGTAACAAGTTTTAAGAGAAAGCAAATGCAAATAAATATAAAAGAACATTAAATATTATAAAGCTTTCCTCTAGCAAATAAACAAATAAATGCATACTTGTAGAAGCAACTCTGTATCTGGTTCTCATGTCTCCACAGAGACAATCTGACAAAGAGCAATTAAAACAGAATGCTTTTTTTCAATGGCTAGGAGATAATGTTTTCTGAAAGCATATAAGTGTTTTCTCATTCTGGGAGGGCAATAAAGATAAGGCAAAACCAGACAGCACTTAGCAGGCTGTACCATGCATTTGAGCATGGATAACCTTCCTTTTAGGTTAACCCAAATCTATGAGTGTGGCTGTCAGTTTAGGTTTTTCGGGTGTATTGGGGTGTATTTGTTCTTTTGTTTGAGGGCTTTCAATAAAACAAAAAAGTTTTGTAAGATATGACACAGGCTCAAATGGATATGACAAAAAACAACTGTATAAAATGTCAAACTGCCAAACATTAGTGTGTGCATGTAACACAAAAGGTTGGAACTAGATACTCAACAAAACACTGTTACAAATAAAAGGTGGGAAAATAACTTTTTAATATAAGGACCCTTTCAATATTATCTTTAAATGTTAATGGTCTCACAGATATATACAAAAAAGAAAGAGTGGTGAACTATATTAAAAAAAGCATTGTGCAAATAGTTATGCTATATAGGAGACACATTTGGAAAGAACTGAACATGTGAATCTGATAAAGAAAGATTTTCAGGATGGTTATTTAGCAGAATACCGGGGACAAAGGAAAAGAGGAGTACTTATATTAATTGCAAGAGTAGCTCCAATAGTGATAGAAGAAGATAAAAATTAATGGCAGATATCTAGTACTAAGGGGCTACTGGCAAGGAAGAAGGATTACACTGGTATTTATTTACATTAAACCTAAAACTGCTATAATGGAGCTTAAGAAAATTCTGGGAGAAATAATCAGCTTTCAGTAGGGAATATTACTTATAGGTGGAGACTGGAATTTGATTTGCAGCAAGAAAGATGTGTTTGTGGGGGCCCAGAAGGGAAAATATAACAAATAAGGGTAGATGTTTGAAGAATTGCATGGAAATATTTGGCATGGAAGATGTGAATTCACTAGTTGGAGTTCAGAATGAATTTACATATTATTCACCAAGATACAAAAATTGGGCTAGGCTAGACGGAAGTTACATTTCACAGGAATATGTGCATTTAATTGAAAGTTTTGATATGCATCCACTAACTATTTCATATCCTTCACCAATAATGACTAAAATAAAAACACAGGGTAATAAAATGAAAATGAGACACTGGCTCTTTCCCACCTACCAGTTGAAAAGAGACAAATTTAAGGAATGGGTCGTGGAATTTATTCAGGAGTTATTAGAGAAGACAGTCATTTGTTCTGAAAATATAGCTAGGGAGTCAGATAAAATTAAGGTGGAGTTTCCAAATAGGGTGGAACTAAAAGAAAGAGAAAGGTGGTTAAGAAGCAACAAGAATTATTTAGAGGGACTGACAAATGTTAAAGTATCACAAAATAGGGGGAATCTCACGGAACAAGAAGAAGAGCAATTGCAGTGCTAAGCAGAAAATAAAGGATTATCTCGATAATATGCATGAGTTTAGAAAGACTGCTGTTAAGCAACTGTTTTTTGATAATAATGCCAGAGCAGAAAAACTATTACCACAATGACTCAAGCACCAGAAAGTAGAAAGGGCTGTCGCCAACCTTAGGCAGCCTATAACATGGAAGATAACAAGAGATCCTGTAGAGGTACTAGAAATATTTTGGAAATTTTATGAAAGTCTGTATAAAACAAGAAAAGGTACACATGTAAATGTTAACAGAAGAATTAAATATTCCAAGGTTAGAGGTAGATGAGGCTCAATTACTAATAGTTAGGATAGCAGGAGATGAGACAAAAATGGTAATGTATAACCACTTTACAGGAAAGACCCCAGGAATAGATGGTATTCCTGTAGAAGTTTGGAAGCCAGGAGGGGAAAACTGATAAAGATCTGGAAGGTTTTATTTAACAGTATTTCAAGAGGAGGAAAGGCACTAACTTCTTGGAAGAAAGTGTTGTTGGCTGTAATATCTAAAGAGGGCAAAGACCTATTACATCCAGCTTTATACAGGCTCATTTCAATCCTAAACCATGATTATAAAGTGTTTATGTCTGTAATGGCTGAAAGAATGGCATAGTTGATGCCAACATTGATAGATATAGATCAATGTGATTTTATGGAGGGGAGGCAATCATTTGACAATAGTAACAAAACATTAAATAAAAAATGTATATATCTCTTGAGGAATTAACTGTGCTTGAGACACCAAAGCAAACAATTGTAAAACAAAAACATAGCAAAGAAACACAACCGAAGGCAAATGAATAAAATCAAAACTGTTTTATTAAAGTAAAAAAGGGGTAAGTGCTTTCACAGTATTGCAAATGCTTCATCAGACCATACAATCATATACCCTGAAACACTTTAATAAAGACATAAATTTCCAAATATCCAATAGTCATTAACAAACATTCAAATCAACCATTCACTGCAGTTAAGCAATAAAACATCAAATCCACCTAAATCACCTAAGAAATCTTTGAGGACACAGTTGTGTTATAGAAATTACTATCAAGTGACATCTCATGTAAGCAATGTATTTGGTACACAACATTGTAATAAGTGTGACTTTTGTGCCTATCTTGATACATCTAATGGCTTCACTCATCCACAAATGGGGCAATTTTTAGGTTTAATGTTAGAGCCGATTGCAGTACTACAGATGTTATATACATTGCGAATTGCAAAGCCTATATGAGATTTTATGTTGAAAAGACCAATCGCTCCTTAATGGAACACATTAAAGAACATGTATACCATATACAGGTCAGGGATATAAGAAGTGCTCTTACCAAGCATGTGTTAGACTGTGGTGACAGTCATGTGTTTGGTTTTAAAGTTATAGAGAAAGCAGTAAGGAATGCACGTTTAAGTGATTTTAGGAGTTATACTGAGAGTCATGATTTACATTGGATAATTAAGTTGCAGGCAGACAAATTACCAGGACTTAATGGTAGGGTCTCTTTAAGACCCATCCTAAAAGCCAGAGATTTGCTTAGGTGATTTTGATATTTTATTGCTTAACTGCAGTGAATGGTTGATTTGAATGCTTGTTAATGATTATTGGATATTTGGAAATGTATGTCTTTATTAAAGTGTTTCAGTGTATTTGATTGTATGGTCTGATGAAGCACTTGCAATAGTGTGAAAGTACTTACCCCCTTTTTACATTAATAAAACAGTTTTGATTTTATTCAGTTGATTGTAGTCATGTTTCTGTGCTGATACGTTTTTTGTTTTACAATTAACAAAACACTGATGATCCAAAGGGAAGCCGTATGTAAGAAAATATCATTGCTGTTGGTAGGTCTTGATGCAGAGAAAGTATTTGACAGAGTAAGCTGGGAGTTTATGAGCAGGGCCATGGAAGCATTTGCATTCTTGATATAATTATAAGGTTGATTGGAAGGATATATGAGGGATCGGAAGTGAAATCTAAAGTGGTTATCTCTGATCATTTCTGTTTGAGCAGAGGAAGCAGACAGGAGTGTCCCCTTCCCCCCTTTGTTATTTTCATTATATTTAGAACCACTGGCAAAAAAAAATATAATTCTCAGAAATTCAAGGATATAATTGGTATGGTAGTCAAGAAAAGCTGTCCCTATTTGCAGATGATATTATTTTATACCTGATAAAATCAGAATAGGACATTTCAGTGTTGTGGAACATTTTGAGACAGTTTCAGATGTTTTCGGGATGCAAAGTTAATAAAGCTAAACCAAAGGCAATAGTTGTAAATTATGTATCCACACATGAATTGGTTCAGTAATATCCATATTTATGGGGACATGCTAAAATGAAGTACTTAGGAGTAGGGATTAAAAAGGATTCTGGTGTGGCAACTAAGGATATGTGGGAAGGTAATACAAAAACTGTAAAGTGGAAGCTCTGTTATATGGATATGGATAGCAAGCTACAAGCAGTTAAATGTTTTTAGTCCCTTTAGTTTTATACACAGGTCAGGCATATTTTTATCAACCAGAGGAGAAATTGTGGATAGCAATTAACAAAAACCTGATGGATTTTATCTGGGAGGGGAAGACGGCAAGAGTCAAGTGTGATAAGCTGATTCTTCCAACTGAACAAGGTGTTTGGGATTACCCAATTTAAATGAGGTATTTCAGAGTTACACAATTAAGGCTCCTATACATAGCACAAGCAGAAACCTATAATTCAAAGTAGAAAGGGATGATTATAAAATGAGTGAAGCTCATGAAACTAGGACAGACTTGGATTTTGGATGAAGATCCTTAAGGAAAATAACAATAACCATGCAGTATACTATATTCATAAAGTGGTAAAAAGTATTCTAAGAACAAATCCAACATGAAAATGGAAAAAAAAAGAGATTTTGCTGATAGGGATGACTGCAATTTGGAATACAGTCAATAGGCAAGAGAGGCTAGAATTTATTGGAGAAAAGTGATAAAAGAACCAAGGTATTTTGAGAAAATAATTAGAGAGGGAAAGGTAATAGAATGGGAAGAGGCTAAGAATTTCTTTGGACTGCAGGACACAGATTGCCTTCCGTATCAAGGATTGATATCAGAGTCTAGGCAAAGAGAAAGAACTAGGAGGATCCTAAGTGAAAGACTAGCACTGCTAGAGCTTTTAGTAGAATCTTGACCAGAAACTGATGTTAAAAAAGGAATAATTAGTACAGTATTCAAAATATTGCAAGATAATTATAAGACTCAATCAGAGGTGGTTAGAAAGGATTGGGAAGAGAGACTGGATAGGCAATTCAGAAAGAAACAGTTGGGGATATATGCATGTATGTCTCCCAACTGTGCAACAAAGTCTGGAAGATTTAGGATCTTGGCTTGGAAGTGTTTACATTGGCATTTTTATACCCCAAGTAGATTCCAAAGAATTTTTTTTCAGGTAGACAGCAAATATTGGAGGTATGATGGAGAAGAAAGAGGTAACTGGGAACATATTTTCTGGGAGTATAATGAGTTGGCAGACTTTAAAGATTCCCTGCAGACTGCCCTGTCAGAGATACTGGGTGAGCAAATTGGTGTTACTAAGGAAATTATTTTTTGAGCTATGAAACAGAATTAGAATTGCCTAGACATAGTAAAGCCTTGCTTAGTCTAATTATGGTGGCTGCCAAAAAAGCAATTACTAGAAAATGGAAATCAAAGTCTAAACAAGGTTTCCCAGAAGTAGTAAATATAGTAACAGAGATAAAACAACTTGAATTGGGACCTTTATAAAAGGGTAGGAGCAAATTACATAGGAAAAAATGGAAACTGTGGGAACAATACATGCAGATGAGGAGCAAGGTTTAAAAGAAGGCAGGATATGAATGAGGTATATAGTGTTTAACTGACAATGACTGGATACATTATAAGTGATGTATAGTGTTTGCAACTAAAATTATGTCAGTATGGTTTGTTTTTATGTATATAAACGTATGATTCCTGTGTCATACATGATAATTTAATAAAGATGTTTCTTGTTTAAAAACAGAGGTGGTAAGAGTAAAGACATATAAATTAATAAACAGTAAGATTCTAAAATGTATTTTCAAACACAAAATATTATAGATGTATGTACAAAAACTTCATGCAAAACAGTTTGCCCTTACAGGGGGGGTGGTCATTTTTTCTAGTAACATCCAAATAACATCAAACACTGAAATTAAATTAGATTATATTGAAAAAGAACTACACAACCTGGACCCAAACAAAGCATAGGAAGGAGACATAATTGTTAATAATGACCTGGGAACACTTCAGTATGAACTTACAGTACCGTTATACCTGTTGTTTACTAGGTTATTTAAGTACAGGAAGATTTCTCAAGATTGGAGATATGATATAAATGCATGTTTGCCTGTGTCTGAAGTGATAATTCAATAAAAGTATTAAAAAAATTGGAGACATGCACTTGTTAAACCTATCTTTAAGGCAAAGGGGAATAGGGCAAACTTAGAGTCATACAGACCCATATATTTCCTTTTTTTGTGGTGGAAAATAACAGAGAAGTTATTTTGGATAAAGTGTTGTCAGAACTGGAAAAGTTGAAACGTGAAGCATGTATAAACAAGCAAATACTGAAAGTAGATCTACAACCATCTGTAACATAATGTTCTATAATAACATAACAGCTATGAAAAGTTGTGTTGTGATGTAATAAACTTACATTCAGCCTTTGATATAGTCATACACAAAGCTCTGATCGATAAATTAAAACAAGTAGGTGTATGTACTTTTGATAAGATGGATAAATGCATGGGTTACAAATACAGCATGACAAGTATACAGCAGTGGGACAGGAGACATTCTAGGTTACAGTCAGGGTGTCCCACAGGGCTTGGTCCTTCACCAATACTTGTTTAGGTTGTATCTTTCACATCTTTTTCACTGAGACATTTTACAGTCTGAATGTAGATGACTTGAAAACCTAAGCTTATGACATTTGGGTGACATAGACTGATGGATGAATATTTAAAACAGCACACAATGACTGAAACTGTAAAGTCAGTTAATGACTTGGTTATATGGTTGTAGCCACCTTTGGGTTTTTCTAATCATATCAACAAATTGGTTAATGATAGATCTGATGTTTTCATTTGAGCTTCAACCTGAGGGACTCGGATCTGGCACAGTTCTGACTCGGCCGCATACTTCAGCATCAGATCCAAAGCGCCAAACTCCTTCCTTACCCATAATGCCCCTGTCTCCCTCCTCCCCTCACATCTCATGTGCTGCTCATTCCAACAGCTGCATGATTCTCTAGCTCCAAGTTTCTTAGGTCAGTAAGTGAATTTGTTTGGGTCTTTCTTCCTCTATTTTGTACTATTCTACTTCTTCTGGCCTTTTTTCAACCTTATCCCATGCTTGCACTCAGGCATCAGTTCCGTTTAAAAAAAAACAAAAAAAAACTTTGCTTTCTCTTTTTGCTCTCCTTTCCTTTAGTGTAGTGGGTAAGAGTGTGTACTTCACTGTTAGCCATGGCTGAATCTCCTAAGCCTGGCTTTAAGAAATGTGCAGAATGTGGGCATAAACTTCCCCTTTGGATGCCCACACTCTGTACATGGTTTGTTTGGGTGTGCCCCACCTGGATACCTCCTGCTCGATCTGTGCAGGCTTCAACCCCCGCGCATTGATCGACAGGAGGAACAAGCTTATCCTCAAAGGCCTCCTTCCTCTCTCTTCTTCAAAGGTCTCTGCTTCATCTTCCTCCACCTCAGCTTATGGGGGTCAACCTCCCACCAAGAAGGCCGGAAATGGGGAGAAGATCTGACATAAAGACCAGGATCGTCCCAGGAAGCAGTCCCCCAACAGTTCTTCCTTGGCCAAACTCCCGGTCAGGTCGCACCCAGATCCTAGCCCGGACTCCCCTTGGCTCTGGTCACCTCACTTCTCACCAGAGCCGGAGGTCACTCGGGCTCGATCCCCTCTCTCTGCTTCCCCTGGCACCATTCCTGGTCCAGGCCGGCAGAGTCTTCCATCCAAGAAGACCGAATGGAAGACTCTGCCCAGGCCAGTGGAGTCTTCCATTCAGTCCTCTCGGAGTCTGTCTAAAGCCAAGGTGGACAGGATGATGCAGAAATTCATTCAGGCCCAGAGCGAGTTGGGAGTCCTGCCTACTCCATCTGCCTCTGGGGCTGGGGGCATTCAGCCTTCCTTCCTCCCTATTACTCCCATTACTCCTTCTCCTATCTGACCCCTGGTTTCGATGTCTTTGGGTCCGAGGTTCCCTGGTGTCCAGGGGTCCAGGCTGATGGTCCCAGGTACCTCAATGCCAACCGTTGCCCTGAGTGGTTTGGCTGTGACGTTTTCGGAGCTGACCAACTCTCTGAGCCGAAGCCTTGGCATCTGATCTGAGATGGTGGCATTGACTTCAAGCTTTTCGGAAATGTTTCTAACTCTTGGGGTTTCGGAGTTGGGAGGCCCAGCTCCTCCCTTGGTGCAGGGAGCGGCAGATCCAGCCTCGGCCATTCCGATTTTGGAGATCTGCTCACCTTCTGCCTTTGACATGGTGAAAGGGTTCTCTTGGCTCCTCTGAAACCTCTGACACTCTCATTCTCGGAGTCTGTCCTGGCTCCCTCTCTTTCTGGACCTAAGTCTGCCATCCTGCCTCCAGAGGGACAGCCTGTTGCCACTTCATCCCAGGGGGTCCCCACACTGGACCTTCACAAGGCTTCTGAGTCCTCTCCAGAACTTCCCCCTGAGGAGCTCTCTCTGAAACACACTTGCAAGAGGAGGTACTTAGACTCCCCACCAGAGTCCCTAATGGAGGATAGTGACTTGGAGGAAGGGGAGGGTTCCCCCAGTCACTCCTGGAAAATGTCTCCTTTGGAGACATAATGGAGCTTCTGTGTCAGCACAGTGACTGGTCTACCCAGAAGCCCAACCCGGATGAGTTGCTATTCCTTGAAGCATTTGGCACAGGACCCTCAATGACCTAGGTGTCCCCTCCCATGTATCCCCTACTGGATCCTATATCACCTAGGGCAATGAAGGAACCAGATACGGTTCAGCCTATCCCCAGGCACCTGGACAAAGTACTTAGCGCTACCTCAGATAGGCCATATTGGTCCAAAGGGTCCCCATTTGATGACATGGTGGTTGTGGCAGCCACCAAAAAAAGCTTGCACAGGAGAGCTCCACAGTCCATCCTCCAGACAAAGAGTCTCGGGCTATGGATCATTACGGGAAGTGAACCTACACATCACCCACATTTGCTTTAAGTGCGCTGAATTATTTGGCACATGTAATGAGATTGCAGATGGACCTGGTGAAAGGGGTTTCTGAGTCTGTCCCATGGTCCATGTTAATGAAAAGACAAACGAAAATGAACTAGCGAAAAAACACCACCAAAGCTTCAAAGAGAAATCAGTCCAAAGACAAGACAATCGCTGCACTGTGTAGGTTTGAAGTTAAAAAGACAACAAAAAAAAAAAAGTTTGAACTATCAAAAAGTTTAGCCATTTTTTGAAAAGTGTATGTCTGTAGCTTTGTTCTTTCGTTCTTGACCGATGAGTTTGGTTTTTTTTTAGTTTTGCCATGTTGGCAGAGAAAGAAAAGGTTCTTCCCTCCTGCACGGCCACCCTCACTTCCATCTGGAATACTTCCATGAGGCTGCTATCACAAGTGACTGAAGGTGCCTCTAGAGCAGCTGGAACAGGTGTTGCCATAAGGCGTTACACCGGGCTTTGGGCTTTGTGCTTTTTCAGAGCCCTTCAAGGCATTTTTTGTGAATGCCCATTATGATGGTACCTTGTTTGGAAAACCGGTATGTGATACTTTAGTCCAGAGTGAGAAAGATGGGAAGACTTTGTCTGCCATCGGGATCCGCATCTCCACCCTGCAACAATCCTTCTCAGGGAATCAGTGTGGGATGAAGAAGATCTGGTTCCGGAAGTCTCAAGGTTCTCCCCAGGATACTCAGGATTCACCTTCCCCTAGAGGCAGAGGGGGATATGACAGATGCCACCCTCATGGCAAAGGGGGTCCGAGAAACCAAGGGTCTCAGGATTCCTTCCCGGACAGACCCTGACAGTAGTCCTGAAGGGTTGCTCGACTGGTCATCTCTGGAGGCAGTTGGGGGATGACTATCTCTGCACCCAACAGCCTGGGAGTCTGTTACCAACAATCACTGGGTTCTGCAGATCATATCCAGAGGATACTTAATTCCCTTTCTTCATCCCCCAGCCCCTCCCAAACACCTTCTTAACATTCCATCCAGTCAACGGGAGGAAGCAGCCATAGAAATCGCCAGGCTGCTCAAAAAATGAGCCATCCAGCCCATCCCCCCAGACCAGTCTGGGTTAGGCATTTATTCCAGGTTCTCTTTAGTGCCAAAGAAAATGGGAGACTTAAGACCCATTCTGGATCTTTCAACTTTGATTCTATTGGTTGCCAAGATGAAATTCTGGATGGTCACTCTTCATTCCATTCTGCCCTTCCTGCAGATAAACAACTGGATGTGCTCGGTGGACCTCCAAGACGCATACTACCATATCAAAATGAGCAGGAGCTCTTGGAAGTTCCTCCACTTCCGGCTGGGAGCCAATCACTTTCAATTCAGAGCGCTCCCCTTTGGGCTCACCACTGCCCCCGGTGTTCACAAAAGTGATGGTGGTAGTGACAGCTCACCTGCAGCTACAGGGGTTTCAGGTCTTCCCCTACCTGGATGATTGGCTCCTTTCAACTCCCTCCAGGCACTGACTGATTTGAGCTAGGGATCATCTTCTTCAGACTGCTCAATACCTGGGTGTAACCATAAACCTCAACAAATCTCAGCTGGCACCAATGCAGGTTCTAGATTTCCTAAGTGCTGAGTTAGATACTACCCAGGGCAGGGTGTTTCTACCTCTGGACAGACTGTTATCACTCCCATCATCATGTGAGTTACACTTTTCAAGCAACCTTCCCCCAGCGGGTTCAGTTCTTTGGGAGTTGGGATCCATGGCGGCCACGATCATTCTCGTTCCAACTGCACATCTTCATATGAGAGTTCTTCAATGGATCTTAGCCATTCAGTGGTCCTTGCTAGACCTTCCCTTGTCACATCCTGTTCAATTGTTCCAAGTTTGCAAGGACTCCCTTCTTTGGTGGCTCCAATCCCCGGACCTCCTTCAGGGTTGTCCGTTTGTTCTTCCCTCCCCCACTATCACAGTGACCATGGACACCTCCCTGCTTAGGTGGGGAGGCATTGCCTGGGAAGGATGATCCAAGGCATGTGGTCCTCTCTGGAGACCAATTTGCATAGCAATGTCCTGGAGACAAGGGCGGTCCTTTTGGCATTGCAAGGTATTCTACAAAGATAGGGTGTCCCTGGGGACTAATCCATATTTTTTATCCTAGGTGGCATCAAAGTTTAATATTAACCAAGCCATCAATTTGCCAGTTTTCTTTCCAAACTTCCAGAATAAGGGAGAATACAAGATGCACCTGCTTAAAGTTCACAGGCAACCTCATTTCTATTTGCATAGAACAAAATCCTGTCGTAAGTCTGATCAACTTTTTGTTTCATTTTCTAAACCTTTCTTTGGTAAGCCTGTTTCTAAAGTTACTATTGTTCAATGGATTTTTGAATGCATTTCATTGGCCTATCGAACAAAAGGGTTATCTCCTGCAGGGCATGTCCAGGTACATTCCACCAGGTCTGTTGCTATGTCTGCAGCTTTTTGGTCCAGGGTTTCTTTGGATGATATCTGCTCTGTAGCTACTTTGGTGTCATCACACACCTTTATTTCCCATTACATATCGGACCTTCTTTCCAGGGGCAGGACATCCATTGGCTCAGTCGTGCTCCAGAACATCCTTCCATGAGGACCTTCAAGGATTTAATGGTAGCTGGAGACTCTGTCCCTCAGGTTGAAGTTCAAATGAAAACAACGTCAGATAAACAAGTTATGTACAAACCATAATGTTCCATCTGAGTTGTTGCTTTTCATCTGTCTTCAACCATCCCTCCCTCCTTCCCCTTGCTTTGTGTGGGCTACATAATGGACCAGATGGAATAGTCATGGCCCCTCCATCTTGGCTTGCTTTATCTTTGCTAAGTCTTTTGTGGGCTGTGCCAAGTCTTTTAGGCATATTGCTTTAGGTTGAGATGCTGCTGTTCTGCAACAAACTTGATCTGAGGGGAGGAGGGAGACAGGGGCATTATGGGTAGGGGAGGAGGTTGGAGCTTTGAATCCAATGCTGAAGTATGTGGCCGAGTAGGATCTGTGCTAGATCAGAGTCACTCAGGTTGAAGACAAATGAAAAGCAACAACTCAGACGGAACGTTATGGTAAGTACATAACTTGTTTTTATAGAACACTGGGTTGTATAAAAACAGGTATAAAGTCCAGGTAATCGGAAATGATGATACCATTGTTTGTAAATTATATTACACCCAAACTAGGGTATGAAATAACAAAATGGAAACTTTATAAGAAAACAGACATAAGTAAATTATAAAGAGTACAACAGATATATACCACAGGCATCCATGGATGTGAACATTTAAGTTATTATTAAATACTAAAATATCTGAATTTGTTCAGTGTTTCATGCAGATTTTAAAGAGGAGACTTTTTCATGTATATAAGCCATTTAGAGACAACTTCCTCTGGGAATGTTTGGTGTTATCAAAAAATACTAAAGAATCATCAGACACCCTATGTATAAACCCTGCAATTGAACTGATGCTGACAGAGTTTATAGTCATTTAGAAGAAATCTCAATCATAGCAATAAAACAAAGGGGTAATAAAAGAAAGTCATATGGAACAAAGGATCATTTGTTCCTAAATAAAGACATAATGGAGAACTGTAAAAAGTGGAATAATCTACTGTAAGTATGGCATGGGTTGACTACAAAAAAGCATTTGACAGTATCCCACATTCATGGATGAAAGAGTGCTTAAAAATGTATAAGATAACCCCTACACTGATCAATTACATTACAGTGACCATGAAACAGTGGCAGACCATTTGCAATTAAGTCATGATAAAGGACCAATTATTATTCCAGGGATAACAATTCAGAGGGGGATATTCCAGGGTGACTCCTTGTCACCCATTAAGCTGCCTACTTAGCAGATTAGGCTATGGGTATAATTTGGCTCCTAAAAAATCAAGTGTAAAGACTTCTCATCTTCTTTTTGCAGATGATTTAAAACTGTATAGTTCATCACATGAGGAATTGAAAGCACAACTGCAAGTGATTAAAACTTTTTCAGATGATATAAGAATGTCATTTGGTCTTGATAAATGTGCAAAAGCAACCTTTAAAGCAGGAAAGCTGCAGCACCAAGAAAACCTCAGTTTGGGACAGGAATGTAGAACTTGAGCAAGAGGGATTGTTTAGATATTTGTGAATTGATGAAGGATTAGCAATAAAACATGAACAAATGTGAATAAAACTCAGTAAGGAATATTTTAGAAGGCTTAAATTAATACTAAAAACAACACTGACATCTAGGAACAAAGTCCAAGCTATAACCCAATTTGCTCTTCCTGTCTTAACTTCCAGCTTTGGAGTGATTGAACTGGCCTCAAAATGTGTTGGACGGGTTAGACAGGAAACAAGAAGTATGCTTCATGCTCATCAAATGATTTATAAAAATCAGTGCATACCAGGATTATATATCCCATATTCTGAAGGAGGTATGGGCCTTCTCAAAATTTATTACATGTATAGATCTGCAGTTGTGGGACTGCACACATATCTGTTGACTTCACAAGACACAAATGTAGTGAAAGTTCTTAAACATGAAGAAAAAAGTCTGAGATGACTTCCCTGCTTAGATTAGCAGAAGCATATCAGCATCAAGTAGGAATGGAAATCAAACCAGAAGTAGATAAAAATCAGGCAGCAACTGAATGTGCCAAAAAACAAAAGAAATAATATAAGGTGAAGTATCATATGAGATGGCAAGAAATGTGGAAAATGCATAAATATAGCTGCAAGTATAGGAAACTCTTGGAACAACCTTATGTTGATCAGGACTGAACACAGGAATGGTTGAGGAGAGGTGAATTTAAAACAAAATATGAAAGGTTAATAGTGGTGGCCCAAGATAGTGGACTATGTACACATTGGCTTACAAAGTCCATTGAACATGTGAGAGAAATGGACAAATGTATGTTTTATAAAGTAGAACTGGAAACAGTCGCACATATTGTAGCTGGTTGTGATATACTAATGGCAGAAGGACTGTTTACTGAAAGGCATGATATTGTGGCAAGTCTGTTGCATTGGGTATTGAGCAAACGTTATGGTACTGCAGTGGCTGAAAAACACTGGCAACTTGAGCTACAAAGCATCATAGAAAATGATGGTTATATCACATGGGGTCACCCACTACCAACAGTTCAAAAAATAGATGCAAGAAAACCAGATATAGTAGTCCATGAAAAGAAGACAAAAGTAGCACTGATTATTAAAATTGCTACGCCCACTGATGTGACTTCAGTGTCTTACGTACAGAAAGACCAAGTCATAAAATACCAGGATTTGCAAGCAGAAATGAGGGCAATGTGGCAGAAGGATACCCAGATAATTTCAATAATAGTAGGGGCAACAGGACTTATAAAAAATAATTTACAATCATACTTGGATATGTTACCAATACATGTAACTCCGTAAGAATTGCAGAAAGAGTCATTACTGGGCACATTGTGGGTGCTGCAAAGATCACTTTTCGCTAACATCAAATATTGAAACAATATTAATTTCATGAACTCTAATCGTACTTTTACTTAGGAATGGGGTGCATTCCCATCATGGTATTAGAAAGCCAAAAGACTTGGAGAAATTAAAAAAGATTATACAGGAATGAGAAATTAACTAATTGGTTCTCTGAGAGAATAGATGATGCATGGAATAGATGATGCATGGAATAGACTACCAAATTATATTAAAGCAAACACTGGTTTAGATATTTTTAAGAACATCCTGGACACTTATTATGGGAAAGACTGATTTGGTATACTGGCAGGCTAGAAGGGCATTATGGCCTGTTCCTAAAATATTTGTATGTATGTATGTATAATTCAGTACTTTTAATTTTTCCCTGTAGTATCACCTAGATATTGGTTAGTATGCATACATTCTTCAGTAACTTTAGATTTTCCTATTTCCATAAACTTCCATATGTTTCACTTCCGCAGATTGTGAAGGTCCAACTGACTTCTTCAGTTTAAATCTTGCGTATTTGTCACAGCTTGCAGGATACAGGCCAAAGTGCAGCGATTCTGTAATGTTCACTGATGGCCATCACTCACAATTATATACCCTGAGACTGTATCCTGCTGAGGTCAATGAAGTACTCTTAAGACTGTATTAAAAGATAAAGTGAAACTATTTTCCAAAAAGTTAGTCCTTGGATAAATCTTTATAAAAAGAATGTAAATGGGTTGAACTGCAACACAACATAAAAAAAACTGGTAAAAACTGTCATTTAGGCTAATCCACATAACATAATTTTAAATACAGTATGACAATACTGTTGGGATTTGCCTGTCTCTTTGAAGAGACAGCTGAAAACTTTCAAACACAACAAGAATGTAGGGATGGAATGATCTTGGGTGTTTTTGAAGGACTAAAGCCTTGAACAATTACAGATCCTATTACCTCTTCCTTTCTGTTGAGGAAAGTGTAAATGGACCATGAAGCATGTTCTACCAATTTACAATAAGCAGGGATTACAATAATCCATTTAAAAGGAGTAGTGACACTGCTTCCATAGGCTGTCTAAGATGTCAGTGATTCAAAGCACTGTCACCGAGGAAAAAAGCCCGTGTATAATGCAAAGGTTGCATCATATTACAGGGATCCAGACTCCATTCTGGAAGGGAAACAAAGAGAAAAGGATCATGTCAGCATGGTAGCCTTCATGATGGCTGCGTGGGGTTTAAGAAGTTAAAATATATTTAGAAACACTTGAGTGATTCTGTGGCACTAATACTGCATAGTATATTCTCAAGAGAGGGGACGAAAGGAGGAAAGCTGAAACGATGGGTTTTCTTGCTTTGTCTATTACGCAAGGTTTTATCCAGTAGATGGTGGCAATTTTTATGAGTTTTTTTTATTACATCTTTATGTGGTAGTCAAATTTCAAGTTGTCATCTATTATTACACCTAGTACCTTAGTGCAGGTTACTAAGCCAATTTATGTTGTTTGTGGGGGGGGGGGGGTATAGTGAAGAGAGATTCCTGGCTAGAGACTTATTCTGAGTTGAATAGGATGAGCTTGGATTTTGGGGGTTTAGAGGAAATTGGAAAGTAGAAAGCCATGTTTCAAAATAGGTAAGGGAGTCCTGAGTTAGTTGCTGCAGTATGTTCACTTTTTTACCAGCATAGATCTGAGTGGAGTCATCTGCATATTGGATGATATCTGCATGTTTGCTGGCTGAGTGGAGGCCATTCAAAACATGTTTAATAAGAGAGTGCCTGGAATAGAGCCCTGGGGAACTTCAACTGCAGTGGGAAGTAAAGAGGAAATGTTATTTTGCCATTTAACAGCCAGTTGTCTACAGGACAGGTAGCTGTCAAACCATCTGAGTTTGGGTGTGTCTAGACTTAGGGATGATAATCTTTGTAGGAGTTTTGTGTGTGAAACTGTGTCAAAGGCCTTTGATACATCATGGAAGATGGTGTAGGTTAGGTTTCCCTCATTGCTGTTCTGATTTATAGTGGCTATGAAGTTAAGCAGAGCCATAGTAGTTCTCTGATTAGGGTAAAAGCCATGCTGTGTTGGAGATAGCAGATTATTGTCTAAAATGAAGGAGAGTATTTGCTTTATGGATATATTTCTGAAGGATTTATGTGAGTGTGGATAGAATGGATATTGGTCTGTACTTGTTAAGATCTGTGGAAGTGCCATCCATGTCTAAGGATAAGATGTAAGATTTTTTGTAGGTTAGGAGTGTAGCGTTTTTTTAATTAATCATTTAATGAATATAGAAACTGGGTAGGCCAGAGCATCTGCTGCCATTTTAAGGTATTCTCTTAGTAGACTGTCTGGGATAGCAGTGGTAGGTCTCAATTTTAGAAGTGTTTTTATAGTGAAGGTGGAGATGGTTCCAGGGAGAACATTTTATGGTGGGGCATTGGTTTGGAGGAAGGTTGTGAGGTAGTGGAGGTTTAGAGATTTTGGAGAGAAGTTACTGAGTTTATGACATGTGTACTGAATTGGGAAGTCATATCATTTGATTGAGCTGATTCAGGGACAGCAGACGGGCTAGGTTAGGTGACTTGACCAGGATTTAGTAGTTAGGTGACCGAAGACCAGAAGATTTTTAGGTTGTTTTGATTTAAAATTTACAGATTTGTGTAATATGATTTCTTGTCAAATTTAACCCATTGCCTAGTGCTGTTTCTGAAGTATGTATATTTTTGTAGTTTAGACTTTGTTTTATTTTTATCCAGCTGTCCTATACAATCAAAGATAATCATGACAGACAATACATACACAAAGCAGCAGTGCATTACTCACAAGTACAGTTGCAAAGAAAGCTTACAACTGCAAAGTGGTAATGCATTACATCGAGTAAGTCATTTATAAATTTGACAAAGTACATGCAGAAATTCAGTAACCCTAGCAAGAAGGCCTACCAGGCTTGACAGGCAGAGGGATAACTGGCCATATGGTTATCCATTGTCCTTACAGCACGTCACTCCAATGTATAGATGTTCAGTGTCTGAATTCACTGAATGATTCTATACCTCTTATTTCTGGTGGATGTTTGTTTCATATTGGATGGCCCTAGTCTGAAGAATGAGCATTCACCAACATTTGTTTTAAAAACGGGTCTAATTAAAGCGAGAGACTCATCTTGAGTATTGCTTAGGGAGTGTGCCTGGTCTTTGTTGGTTAGTGTCGTTTTCAGAGGTATGCAATAGCATGCTTCTAGTATTTTGCGAATTGTGTACCCATCAGATAGGCTATTTTAATATGTTTGAATAGGCTGGGTTATTTATGTTTATATGTGGAGGATTTTTTTTTGTTGTTAACTAAAAGCTTATTGGATACAGCCCAGCTGCATAGCTAAGAGAAGGATAGTTGAAGTTTTGTTTGTAAAGTAGATGGGCTTGTATTGGAGTGTTGTCATGATGTCATCTACATATAGTATGACTTCAATGTCACTGATGAATAAGGAGACCATGGGACCTAGAACTGAACCCTGGCTGTTCTCCAATAGATAGGGTAGCCTCTGATGATAAATTGCTCTTACTATGGACTTGGAATGTTCTATTTTCAATAGAATTTGATTGCATTATTGCCAAAGTTAAAAATTTCCAACTTCTTAATCAGTAAGTAGTGGTTTGCAGTTTTGAATGCCCTAGTCATATCATCAAATATTCCTGCTGACCATCACAGATGTTACACTAGATGGAGTTCATTGCCATGAGTAAGGCTGTTACTACGCTAAAAGCATTTCTCAAACCATGTTGTTCATCAGGCAGTGGGCCAAAGGTATTTATTTGTTTGAGCACTTGTCTGTAAAGAATTGTTTTTGAACACTTTAGCAAAAGGCTATTACTGTAAAAGCAGGCTAAGTATTAATATTATTTTATCCCTCATACTCACATACACACGCGTGCGCACGCACACACACACACACACACACACACACACACACACACACACAAAACATCATTATCTTTCCTCCACACAAAAAGCAATTATTATTAATCTCAGTTTGTTTACTGTAGAATTTTTCTGTTTATTTTAAATTGTGATCTGGAGTGTTGCTGTCCCAGAAGAGTATAAACATACAGTAACAAAAAGCCCTTGTCCTAGCCAGGTGAGCTGCTTGTAAGAGGGATAGAAAAATGAGAAAATGTTTGAAGTTAAAACAGTGATTATAAAATGTACTAAAACAGCATTAGAAGACATAAAAAATTAAACCAGATTTACCACCTGGCTATGTGGTGTATTGGGATAAAGCCGTGACTGTGACTCTGATGACCCCAGTTCAATTAATGGCTTAAGTGCTGGAAGAGCTTGCAGGGGAGAAAAGTAATAAGGAACAAATGCTGACTCATCCATTTTGTGAGGATGGACTGCTGGCCAGAGGCAGGTTTGCCCCATGCAAAAGGACGCTTACTTGTGATACCATAGGGGCCTTATCTTACCAACCAGCTAGCAAAGCAATACTGTGATTTTACAGACCATGAAGGTTTCCACTTCCACATCCTGGACAAGCTTACTATGGATCCACTCGAAGGAAACAAAAATGCCATCGTCGAAAAAATGAAGTTAAAAAGCAATTCATGCTGGATGTACCCCCCCTCCCCCCCATCTAATCCCAAGAATTTCCATTAAAAGTGTGCTTACAATCAGGAAACTAAACCATAAATTGTACAGTTAAAACACCTGCATTGTTTAACCCAGGATTTAGGCATAAATTGTTAATTAACTCTAATTGCTGCTGTTAATATGTAAAATCCAGTCAAGAAATTAGATCTGTAGATCGCTGCATGTGTGTTGGTGTGGTTTATCTGGTGAACTAGTAACACGGAAAACAAGTCACTCTTGTTTATTTTGTTTATTTATTTGTTGTGATCTCAAGATGTGTACAAATCTAAACAGCAACTGTCAGGAGTTTGAAAATGCTGTTTACCTTGTGATGTGTACAAACTTAAACAGAAATTTTCAGTTATTTCAAAATGTTTTTTACTAATCATTTGGGACATAGGCTTTCCTTTTGTTGTTAGGAGAGAGAAAACGAGGAAAACACTAGCCTCCTAGTTTGAATTCAGCCGACACTGTACTGATTACATCATCCTCTTACATCATCTTACATGGCCCCATGGCATCACCCCATCTCTTAGGAGATTGGTTAACTGCCCTTCCACCTGATCCCCTCGCAGTTTCCTGCCCCTTATCTAGTCAGGCACAGAGTTATCTAGCCCACTTTTGCACTGACTTCACCACCTGGAACCTGAAGAGAGGACGAATGTGAACAGAAGAGCCCTCACTAAATGGTAGACCCAGCAAGAGGCTTGATAGTGAAGCCATCAAACTAGAAAACCACAGAATGATGGTCTGAGACCAAAGACATTCTCCCTTTCACTATAGATACCCCACAGCAACCAGCTATAGATATACTAGCCATTTGGCCTGAATTTAACAGAGTTTGTTATTTTCAGTACAATGAAAATTGTTATCCCAAGGCACCACTCCACCCTGCTGTATTATTTACACCATTGGCACAATTTTCTTAAGCTCGAAGATCTGAGATACTTACTTTTATTAAGGGTTTTATATACTCTGCAGTTCCCCACTTGGTGTTTTTTTCTTCCATGGGCACAATAAGCTCATGCAAAAGCTTTCTGAGGTCTCAAACTTTACTTACATGTGTCCTCCTACTTGTGCACATCCATGAGCTCTGTAAACATGAGCACCGTGACTTGTTTCCACTGTAAGCTACTTCTTTGGATGAATGTATTGTTCATAAAATATAAGCCACCTAGTGTGGCTCTAAGTGACTTCTTTCTATGCATATAAAAGGATCTGTCTTCATCATGAAGAAGAATGGGGACTGGTCACATTATTCTTGGGTATCAGCCTCTTATAAGCAGGCACTGTAATGCTTTTTGCCAAACAAAAAAAGATAAGTCCTTCATAATTTATTTCAGGAGATATGAGCCCCATAAAGAGGACACATCCTCTCATATTACATGTGATACAACAATGGTAAGGACAAGTCAAACTGGAAAAAGTTCTGAAATAAAACTTTCGTAATTTGCTTCAAGGAATATGAGCCTAGCAAAGACAGACACAGCCTGTCATATTACATCTGATACAAATCAGGCTAATAAAGTCTGGTGATAGCTTTATAAAAGCAGGCATTTTCAATGTGTGTAAACCACTCTACAAACCCCTCTATTAGATTTACCTTGTAAAACTCAGGCGAAAGTGTTTTCTTAAATATAATTCCATAGTCATAGCCAAACTTCTCAGCTGTCCAGTTTTTCGCAAGACGTCATGATTTTTGCCTCATATTTTTGCTCTGTTCCTCATAAAATTTGTGGTTTTCTGGCAAATCAATGAGGATGAAAGTCACTAAATAGTGGCAGACATTTGAGTTTCAGACTTCATATTATTCAGAAAATGCATGCTAACACAAATCCTGATGTTCTACCAACTTTCTAGGTTTATAAGAGCAATATTTAACATCTGCCCTTATTTTTGAGCTTTTGTACCCCATTACTTTAGACTTTGTCCAGACATTTTGCGCTATGAGATTGAGAGATATGGTGGTAGTAGCTCATTGTGTCTTTTCATGTTTTATTTGTTAAAAATAAAAATAAAAACCTTTTACCTATGAATGAGGTTCCAGAGGCTGCTGAGCTGGTAAACCCTCATGGGTCTTTCAAGATTTTTCAAATAAGGGACTAACCTCTAAGCTTTGGGATTGGCTCCTTGTTTTTCCATCTCCCAGATTTTCAACCAATCAGCTCCCCTGGACAATACCACCACTGCCTGTAACTGCCTTTAAATAACTGACCTATTGAATGTAATGTGTTAGAATAAGAATACTCATCCATCTGTTTAATTAACTGAGTAAACATGTGGGTGTGAATGACCTAAGATGTACCTCCCTGGACTACATGAAAAGATACATGGAGGAGATCTCAGATTATGTAGCCCAGCCGGGTATAACCCTAGCCCTAAGCTGCACCCTACCATCACCCAGAATGATACCACAGTACAAGCAGAAAATGATCGATTTCAGCAACTGGCTAAGTATCTGGTGTCATTCTAAGGGGATCCAGTATCTGTCTGCTTGGGATGACATGATTGACAGACCTTGATGCTTTGCCAGAGATGGCCTGCATCTGTCACCCCTGGGTTTCCGGATACTGGCCAAGGCTCTTGCCACCCCTAATAGTGCCTTTTTTAGGTGGTGTTCCAAAGACCAAATTACCACTGTAGCAGCTACAAACAAATGCAGTCTGAGGGTCATGCTGCTCAATGCTAGAAGTCTAAATCTCAAAATGCACTCACTCGAAGCACAACTTAAAATGGAGAACATCAAAATTTGTGCTGTAACAGAGACCTGGTTCAAGGCAGCAGAAAGGACCCCTGCACTACCAGGCTATAACTCATTCCACACCTTTTGGCCCCAGAACTTGGACCAAAGCTCCAAAAGTGGTGGTGTTTCCATATTCATAAAGGATGCACACACCTCCAGACTGGTAGCCCAACATAACACATCTGAGATACTTCAGGTGCAGCTAACATTGGGTAAGACAGCAATTCAGGTCATAGCCTGCTATAGGTCCCCAACTATGTCCCAAGACTCACACTCCAAGTTCCTAAGCACCCTGGAGAATATTAGGTTTCAGTCTAACACTCTCATACTGGATGACTTCAACTACCCCTCCATTAACTGGGAAAACTACTCCTGTACCAATACACTTGCCCAATGCTTTCTGGAATTCATTAATTCCAATGGGCCTGGACCAACTTGTTCTTACCCCCACTAAGGGTAGCAACATCCTTGACCTGGTCATTACTAACATGGGCAACCACTGCTCTAAACCAATAGTCAACTCCTCCCTGGTTAGATCTGACCACAAACTAATCGCCTTGGAAATCCACATCCCTCTCACTCGCCCCCCACAAAGGTAACCACCATGAAAACTTCTCCAATGCTAACTTTGGGCTCCTAAAAATAGAGGTGGCTAACTTCACTGCACCCATGCAAATGGAGAATAGTTGCATGACCACTGCATCATACACTAATGCCCTGTATGAACACGTACACAAATGCATGGATCTCGCCATACCCAATAGAACCAAGACACTCTCCTCAAAAAAAAGGAAGACAATCTGGTGGTCCCCTGCCATAAACAAACTCTACAACAGAAGGAGGAAACTGATGTGGAATAAGGTGAAGTCTCAAGACTGGAAAAATTCCCTTATCATCCTCAACAAAAGGTTGAGACCCCTCATCAAATCCTCTAAAGCTAGCTATGAAAACAGAATTGCAGCAGATAGTAAAGACAACCACAATCCCTTCTGTAGTTATGTAAAGAATCTCCACGGCAATACCCAGATTTGCTCTGAGCTACTGCACAATGGTACCTCCTATACAGAGCCAACAGATATTGCCAATATACTGGCCAACAGATTCAGTGCCAACTTTATCCCTCTTTCCCCCCCAAAGGACCAATCACAATACCAGTAGATTGCCAGGCACCCAGTATTACTGCTGCACAGCTTAAAACTGCACTGTCTAAGGCCAAGAATACAGCTTGTATGGGACCTGACAATATCTTCGGCTGTGTTCTACATGAACTACAAAGTGAACTGACACCTCACCTGTGTGCCCTGTTCAATCACAGCCTCACCTCAGGCTTTGTCCCTACCAAATGGCGGACTGCTACAGTCATCCCTCTCCACAAGGGAGGAGCAACTACAGACTCCAGGAACTATCACCCCATTAGCCTGACGAGTCTGATATACAAAGCTATGGAACACAACATCATGGACCTAATAAACAAGGATAAATGGAATCTCCAAAGTCTGGATCCTACACAATTTGGTTTTGTGAAGGGTAAATCATGCCTGCTCAACTTGGTTGAGTTCTTTGAGTCAGTCACCAGAGCTGTGGATGAAGGCAAGGTGGTTCATATCGCCTACCTTGATCTGGCCAAGGCCTTTGATATCATTCCCCACTCAGAAATTATAGAAAAACTCACTAAGCTAGGCATCAACCCCTATATCACTAGGTGGGTTGCAAACTGGCTCACGGATAGAATCCACAGTGTGAAAGTAGCTGACTCCAAGTCATACTGACGACCAGTCACGAGTGGAGTCCCACAGGGTTCGGTCCTGAGTCCTCTCCTGTTTGTTCTCTACTTCTCTGAAGTCCAGGCCAGCATGAAGGGACTCTGGCTGGCAAAGTTCACAGATGATTGCAAGTTGGGAGCTATTATTAACTCCCCAAGTGATGCTGACATCCTACAGAAAGGCTTCAATGAGACCAACGACTGGTGCCAGAACCATGGCCTTAAGCCCAATGCCAAAAAATGTGTCGTCACCCCCCCCCCGGGAAAAACACGGTTCCTTGAATTACCACATCAATGGTAGTCCACTGAACACAGAAGGCATTAGAACAGCTCTAGGAACACAGGTTGACAGCAACCTCTCTTTTGACCACCACATTGCCACTGTGGTCACAAAGTCCTTCTATGTGGCACATCTCATTACTAAGGGTTTTGCATTCAGGAAGAAAGAAGTCATTGTCTCCCTCTACTCTTCCCTCATTAGGCCAATCATTGAGTACAATGCCCCATTTGGCATGTACCTCACTAGACACCTACAACAACTGGAGAGGCCACAAAAGTACCTCACAACGGTCTTAAACACTTGTCCTATATGGACAGACTCAAAAAACTCCAACTATTCTCTGCCTCATATCACCTACTTAGAGACGATCTCTGCTTGACTTACTAAGCCATCTCTGACCCAGCTCTGTTAGAAATGCTACATCTAAAGAAATCCCAATCCAACTGCACCACATGCTCCAGAGACCTCAATCTCATTACCACAATCAATAGAACATGCTGGAGGGACAGGTTCATAGGTTCATAGGTAGGTACTAGGCTATCTGCCCAAAGGCATTTATAAGCCTAGCCAGAATGTGTTGGCTTTCACCGCCCCCTTAGATTAGTTCCCTGTGCCTCTGTCCAGCAGAGCCACTGAAGTGATCCCCTGGATAAACTTCCTGTTTCCCATCTACTCGTCAAGGTTTCTCTTGAAGAGTGTTGGTGAGTAGCTCTGCCTAATGTAGATTGGAATCTTGTTCCAGAGCATGGGATGTCTCTGGGACAGGAATCTATCCCTCCAGCACGTCCTATTTATTGTTGTGGTGAGGTTTAGATCCCTAGAGCATGTGGCTCAAGGGGATATGGTTTTCTTTAGGTGGAGCATGTCCATCAATTCTGGGTTGGACATGGCCTTGTATGTCAGGCAGAGATCACCTCTGAGTAGGCAGTATGCAACTGAGTACAGTTGGAGTTTCTTCTGTCGAGCTGCATAGGGCATCTTTTTGAGGCCAGTGAT
The DNA here is from genome assembly GCF_019279795.1 of Protopterus annectens. Taxonomy (NCBI): domain Eukaryota; kingdom Metazoa; phylum Chordata; order Ceratodontiformes; family Protopteridae; genus Protopterus; species Protopterus annectens. The sequence goes on from NC_056733.1 coordinate 1,030,998,096, forward strand.
CCTCTTGGTGAGGTACTTCTGAGGTCTTTCCAGCTGTTGCAGGTGTCTTGTAAGGTACATCCCAAATGGGACGTTGTACTCTATGATGGGTCTGATGAGTGATGCATAGAGGGGCATAATAACCTCTTTTGATCTGGATGCAAACCTTTTTGTGATTAGATGGGCCACATAGAAGGATTTTCTAACCACTTTGGCAATATGATTATCAAAGGAGAGATTACTATCTACTTGGGTCCCCAGATCCCTTATTTCATCTTCCGTAATTAGGGGGCTACCACCTATGTGGAAATTTGTGGGTACTTTGTTTTTTCCAAAGGGGATGACTATGCACTTTTTGGCATTTAACTTGAGGCCATGGTTTTGACACCAGGTATCTGTCTCAATGAGACCCTTTTAGAGGATGTCTGTGTCAGCCGGAGAGTCAATTATAGCACCTAGTTTGCAGTCGTCTGAGAACTTGGTCAGCCATTGTCCTCCTGTGCTTGCCTGTACCTCTGAGAAGTATATGCTGAACAGGAGGGGTCCTAGGACTGAGCCCTGGGGAACGCCACTTGTAACCGGTTTAGAGTCAGACCTAGCTCCCGCAACTCTTACCATGTGGGTTCTGTCCATGACCCAGAGACTGCCAATGCTACGGAATAGACTTCCCATACATGTCAAGCAGAGCACCTCACTGGCCCTCTTCAACAGAAATTTTGATGAGTGGATGGGAAATAGAAAATTCACCCCAGGGATGACTCCAGTGGCTCTACTCGACAGAGGTACTAGGAACTAAGGTCAGGTGGCAAGATGCCAGGGTAATCCTATGGGCTAGGCTTGTAAGGGCTCCAGGGCCATTAGCCTAGTACACACCTATGACCCTATAAGCTTCAACAAGGCATCTTTATTCCTTCCACAGGGAGGGTAACAGAGAGACTGTCTCCTAAATCTGCTAGCTAAGTTGGCTTTGTTTAGTGAAATCCTTTTTACTCTGTCACTTATTCGCATGAGGATTGTGGCACTTATAGAAAACAGGCATGTATAGTAGGCCCTTATAGTGGTGGTGTTGGTGGTGGTAGTGTTGTGGGCACCCATGTTAGCCACCAAGGGGTGGATTTAAGGCCTAACAGAAAAAACACTGATGGCTGCATGAATTGCTTCATCCACAGTCTGCTGTCACCCTACTGCCAAAAAACTGGGTGACTGGTCTTGAAAGACTGCATGTGTGGACAGAAAGCAAAGAAACATAATTTATTTACACTATAAATGATGACAAGTGCAGTAGTAGTACCAACTAATGGCTCTGCTGGACAGAGGCACAGGGAACTAACCTAAGGGGGAGGCGAAAGCCAACACATTCTGGCTAGGCTTACAGATGCCCTTGGGCAGATAGCCTAGTACTTACCTATGAACCTATAATGATGCTTTATCCAACAACGTTTGGATTCTTAAGTCAAATAAATGAAACAGACCCACAAGGTGATGTGCTACAGCTACAATAAAGGAATAAAACCCCAGGATCAATATATATATATATATATATATATATATATATATATATATATATATATACACACACACACTCACACACACACACACACACACACACACACACACACACACACACACACACACACACACACACACACACACACACACACACACACACACACACACACACACACACACACACACATATATATGGATCTACTTCTATTTCCCGAATGGCCACTTCATCAAATGACGAAACATTGAGACAAGGTTGCAAAAAAGTTAATTTTACACACACCTGGATTGCCGTAACTTTACTCTGGGAAACTAAACACTTGGCCACCAACACTTTAAAATAAAACCGAAGCAAATCTAACCCACCCAAGTGGGGGGCTTTGCCCCCACATCCACCATGTGGGAGATTGCACCCTCCACCCCTGCCCCCGTAACTAAATATATCAACTCCAAGATCGCATTATAGTGTAGAAAAGGGCAAAGTTCACCATGGTGGTCAAGTGGTTACTTTCCTGGCGCTAAATTACGGTGATCTGGGTGTTTGTAAAATTAACTTGCCAACAACCTCATCTTGATGTTTTGCCATTCGATTAAGTGGCCATTCAGGAAACAGAAGTAGATTCATATATATATATATATATATATATATACATATATATTTATATATATATATATATATATATATATATATATATATATCCACACTGTGTGTGTGTGTGTGTGTGTGTGTGTGTGTGTGTGTGTGTGTGTGTGTGTATATATATATATATATATATATATATATATATAACTTGGTATTCTGAGTCAGAAGGTGCTAATATTTAAAAAAGGAAAAAAAGTACTATATGCTAAAATTCCTATTTTCATAGCAATGTATTCCCCTTGTACATTTAGTAGACATGTTAAGTACTGCATATTATATTATATTATATTAATCAGACTGGTTTTCATTTGAACAGATTTATTCATCATACCAAAAACAACACTTTGCATCACCAAAAGAACACCATCCCCACCATGAAGCATGATGGTGGCAGTATCATGCTTTGGGGTTGCTTTTCTTCAGCTGGAACTATGGCTTTAGTCAAGGTGGAGGGAATTATTAAGAGTTCCTAATACCAGTCACTTTTGGCCCAAAAACCTTCAGGCATCTGTTAGAAAGCCGAAGATGAAGAGGAATTTCACCTTTCAACGCAACAATGACCTCAAGCATACATCCAAATCAACAAAATAATGGCTTTACCAGAAGAAAATTAAAGTTTTGGAATGGCCCAGTCAGATCCCAGACCTAAATCCAATAGAAAATCTGTGGGATGACCAGAAGAGGGCTGTGTACAAGAGATGCCTTCACAATCTGACAGATTTGGAGCGCTTTTGCAAGGAAGAGTGGGCAAATATTACCAAGTCAATATGTGCCATGCTGATAAACTCCTACCCAAGAAGACTGAATGCTGTAATTAAATCAAAAGGTGCTTCAATACAGTATTAGTTTAAGGGTGTGCACACTTATGCAACCAGCTTATTGTACGTTTTTTTATTTTTCCCCTATCAGATTTGTTTGTATTTCAATTGAATTGTACATGTTATAGGTCACATTTAAGGTGGGAAAAGCTTTGAAATGATTTATTGTGGTTTCATTTTTTATATTACAAAACCCTGGCATTTTAACTAGGGTGTGTAAACTTTTTATATCCACGGTATGTTAAAAAGCCTAAATGTGATTTTTTTACTGCTGAAAACATTAAAAAGCAGGGCCCATGCTTTAATACTTGGGAACTCTAGTCGGATTAAGATTTGTTGACAAGCACTCTAAAACAAGAATTATGGAGATAACTTGTAAGCCACTGTAGAACAGTTTCACTGATCTTGTACAGATTTAACTCATTACGAACCTTTGATGACAAAAGGGTTGAAGTTTTTTTCTAATGTCAGTAAAAAAAAAAAAAAGTACAGTTGTGTAAGCAAACTTACAAAAAGATTAGATGTTTGAATGACCACTGCTGCAGCAGCATTAGCCATATGGTTTCTATCCTGCCAAGGATATTACAGCCGCTTCCAAAGCTAAACGACACCTTCTACTTCACCAAACTGTCAGGCACCTTGATCTGAGCTGACTAAAAAACAAGTTTGGGCATGAAGCCCTTCTGAGCTTTCATGTCAGTAGAGAGAAGAAGGGTGAGCCTTGAAAGGACAATGCTAGGAACAACAAAAAATAAATGTTGACACCCTGGCATATAAAGCACACCAAAAAAAACAAGGGGGGGTGAAGGGAGGGAGTGGCTACTGTAACAGTGATCCTTTGAGCATTTACTGTTATGGTACCGTTACTTACACAACGGTACTATATTCATCATATTGATAACTGCTGCAGTTGCCTTAGCTATGTGGGTAGATTACCCTACATAACTACATTTGGGAGGTGGAAGGAGAAGAGTCCAGGAGCCCCTGGAGAATGGTCCTAGCAAAGTTTGTTCTTGACTAGAGAAGGAATCAAGCTTATAGTGCTTTGCAAAACTATGTACAGAGGACCATGTTGCAGCTTCTAGAATACTTCTGTAATCCAACCCTTTCCAAAAGGCCATAGATGAAGCCAAGGCCCAGTAGAGTGGACCTTGACCCTCCCTGGAATAGTTTTGTTGTGGTGAGTGTAACAAAAGGTAACAGCTTTAGACAACCATTTGGAAATAGTCTGCTTTGACACAGGTTGTCCCTTCTTCTTAACTTCATAAGAAATGAACAATTGATTCAAAGATCTGAAAGACTTGGCTCTATCAAGATATTACCTGAGTTGTCTATGGATATCCAATGTATGGAGTATCCTTTCTCCCTCATTTTTAGGTTCATGAATTAAAATGAACAGATGGATAATTTAGCTTAAAGTAAACTCAGACAACACATTAGGCATAAAATAAGGATTAGTTCCTAAGGAAACCCTGTCCTTCTTGAAAAAGAGATAGGGTTGACTCACCATAGTAGCTTGCAACTCAGATACTCTTCTTGCAGAGGTCAGAACACTCAGTAAAGCTATTTTTCATGTTAAGAACCTCAAGTCAGCCAGTTTATCTGGTTCAAATGGAGAAAGTGTTAGCTTCTCTAACTCAGAATTACAATCTCAAAGAAGGGCCACCCTTTTCAAAAACATTCTGACATGAGAATGCATTGAAAGAGGAGGCTCCATGGGCAGACATGCTGAAATGGCAGATAAATGAACCTCAATGGAGGAGTAAGAAAGGCCATAGGATAATAACTCACACAAATATTGTAAAACCAGGGAACAACCAGCACCTAGTGCTGGTTATGTTGCTGGCACCAACTAGAAAACCATTTCCGTTTGTTATTATATGATTTTCTAGTAGCAGACTTGCTTGCCTACAATAGTACCTGCTGCATGTCCTTAGTAAACAGGTACCTAAAGTGAATTAAGACCCTATCATTCAGGCAGTTAATTGAAGTTGATTGGGGCCAGGCTGTACCAAACACCCCTGATCTTGTGTGACTAGATCCGGTTTGTGTGGAACCTTGTGGTAATTGCCCCTGGCCATTTCCAAAAGAAGGAAGAACCACTGTTACCTTGGCCAGGTCTACTTGAGGAACTCCCCAAGAATGGATCAAATTTTGGAAGACCCCCTTGATCTTGTTTCCATTTGTGAGGATCTTCCCTCACTCTGCTAATCTTGTCTGACACACAGTTTTGTCAAATGGAATGTAGGATGCCTGTACAGTGACAGCATGTTGTAAAACTATATCCCAAGCTAACAGGATTAGCCTGCCAAGGGTATTATGACCTGGGTCCCTGTTACTTGTTGATGTACCACATGACTGTGGTATTGTCTGCAACAATTTGAAGGGGTTCCAGGGACAAAGATGACTGAGGGAGTTGACTGTCTTTATCAGGGAAAACAGCTCTTTTAAATGAGCCTTGAGTCTAATGGCATCTATGATTCTTATTGTATCCCATGACAAGACTCTACAGAAAGATACAGTGGCATCTGAAGTTTCTTTGATCCCAGCAACAACATCCTTTGTCTTTTCAAATCTCAGTGCTCGGGTTTGGCAGAAAGGAAATCACTTGCTGGAGACAGCAGATATCCTTAAATCGAGGTCTTCCACTTCTCCCTCCCTAGTCCAAAGCAGTCAGTCATCTGTGCTTGGTGTCCCACAGACCTTGCACTTTTATACCTCCTGAAACTGCTCCCCAAGCAAAGTCAGAGACACTTGTGCTATAAGTATATGAAATAGAAAAGGTATCTGCCTGTATGATCCAACCCACATCTGAGGGCCTTACTTTAAGAAATAAAATATTTTAGTATTTTCTACAATTCAGAGGAGACTTTCCTTCTTTTGGGAATACTGGTAATTTGTCTAACAACTAAAGAAATTAAGATGTTGGATGGTCTCATGAACTTTGATATAATATGCCTGGATATTACCAACGGAGAGAATATCCCTTTTTTTGTGAGTGACACTAACCAAAAGCTGAAATCAGTGTAAAAGATATGTAGGTTTCCTGCTGGGCATGTTTATGAAAGAAGGATTGGAATCCTTAGTATTATGTAGTGAGCAAAAACAAACAAATAAATAAATTAAATACAATAAAATAAAATAAATAAATGTGCAACTGGTTCTGCTGCAGCTGGTGTACAAAAGATAATTTGGTGGCAGTTTTGAAAAAAGAAAGAAGGCAGGATTCATTTTAACTTCTACTTCTAAGTGACTGATTTCTTGCCAGATAACAAGAGAGGTCTGTGTATGTTTATGGAAAGATGCTTTTGTTTTATTAGGGAGTCTATTGGAATATCTTTGCTATGCAGTACTCATGCCCAGATGATTAAATAGCACTGCATTTGTAACATATCCAAGGTTTTTTTTTTTGGTACGTACAACAAAGGCCTGTTGAAATTTCAGTGTCAGCGTGTCAGCCAAGGTACAGGTTGTCCTTTGACACTCTTAATTTTGCATGGATAGAATTCATCTTATACAAGTAACAGGATATTGTGTAAATGTTTGGATGTGGTAATGCAGTGAGACTGTTGTGAAATAACTCCATACTGGAACAGATTGCTCATTATGTAAAGTAAGCCATTCATCTTGAATAAAGGACCTGAAGCTTAATATAGTCCCATATAATTACATTTTTTTCTGAGAAAATCATGGTTATGCTGGACTGATAACCGTAAATCTTGAGCTGCTGGCATAAAAAACTTTATTAGACATTTAGTTCACATTCTGTCTAGAACTGTATGGCTATCAGTTTTAAAGCTAGGTACAGCAGCTGACGAAGAAACCCATCAAACTGTACAGACCAACTTAGCATTCATTTGCATTATGGTCCCAGTGCAATTTCAAATCTCATAAAGTTATTGTGTTTTAATTACACTAATGTGGAAAATTTGCTTGCAGGAGCTTTTATGCTAGAGGTTGGTCAATAGCAAACCAGGCAAACTTTCAGTTTAAGCTGTTCTGCTATAAACACTTACAAGGTACCCCTTTAGACTCATAATGCAGTATATCATTTTGTGCTTCTAAGTAATCCTGTTGATAAATTTTTGTTGTTTTTCTGTAGTGAGTGGAAAGGAAACCAGGCTGTTTCAAGGCCTCTTATTGCTTTAGAACCTTTATTGGCCAATGTGCTGTTTTAAGCTTTTTCAGCTGTTTTCTGTCCTGATGTATATTGTCCATGTTTGCACAGCTTTGGGCTCATTTGCCAAGAGATGCTACATGCTGAACTGAAAACTTCTAATTTTGATTACCAGACCTGACTGTGCTACGAATCTGGAATAAGTGGTTCTGCTATTTTACCGAGTGCACTGTGACAGATGTATACCATGCTTTGTGCCTCTAAGTAATCCTGCTGAGAAATTGTTGATGGTTTTATTCTAGAAACAGGAGAAGGAAGCACGCGTTCCTAAGCCTCTGACTGCTTCACCACCTGTAAGAGTGTTGTTGCTGTTGGACATCGACTTGATTTGACATTTGTACTTGTATACTACTTATCTCAATTCATGCTTAATAAGTCACACTGGTATCACCTTTCTTGTCCTTTATATTTGTCCTATTGGAGTTAGCCTCACTGTGAGTCGCAGCACATTGTAAATCGTTCAGTAATATTATTGTACTGACTGCGTTCATTGATGCATTTAGACTTGTAAGTCTCTGACCCACCTGGCTGACATGGAGAACAAATCTGCTTGTGTCCCTTCTGTTACCAGCCACATATAATTTGGCATTCACAGGCAGTTAAGGAAGTGCCAGTGCCAATGAACTATTGCACAGTGCCACCCACACGTAGACACAGCATATCAAACTAACACATGCTGAGACAGCCAAAATGTCTCCTTCAACTAGAAAGTTAAAACCTTAGTAGAACTCCACAAACCTTGCTTCACCCACCTTACACCAAATACACATCCATCAGGCTATAGTAAGTCCACTGTCTTCTACTATAATAATTACACTATTGCTACTGTAATCAGTACACTATCTACTACTGTAGTAATTACACTATTACTACTGAAATCAGTACACTATCTACTACTGTAGTAAGTTGACTATCTACTATTGTAGTAATTACATTGCTACTGTAATCAGTACACTATCTACTACTGTAGTATGTACACTATCTACTACTGTAGTCAGTAGGGTCTATATCACCACATCGAATGGTGATAAGTTTGAACGCCCTTTGTTTGAACCGAAAAGTCCGAAAGCCCTAAACCAAGAAGTTACGGAACATCGATTTTTTTTCCTAGGGAAAAAAAACTAGTGGGCCATCTTCGGGGCTTTGCTATTTCCTTCACTGTAGTGCAATCTCAGAGTTGGTATATTTAAGTAGGGGTGTGGGGGGCACAGCCCCCACGTTGGGGGGTGGGGGGCAAAGCCCACCACTTCAGTTTGTTTTAAAGTTGTGATTTGTTTTTTCACGGAGCAGTGATTTTTTTTTCCCCTGGGAAAAAAATCGCTGTTCCGTGAGTTCGCTGTTTAGGGTTTTCGGACTTTTAGGTTCGAACAAAGGGCATTCGAACATATCACTATTCAATGTGGTGATATAGACCCTAGTCAGTATACTATCTACTACTGTAGTATGTACACTGTCTACTACTGTAGTCAGTATACTATCTACTACTCTAGTCAGTATACTATCTACTACTGTAGTATGTACAGTATCTACTACTGTAGTCAGTATACTATCTACTACTGTAGTCAGTACACTATATACTACTGTAGTATGTACACTATCTACTACTGTAGTCAGTACACTATCTACTACTGTAGTATGTACACTATCTACTACTCTAGTCAGTATACTATCTACTACTGTAGTATGTACAGTATCTACTACTGTAGTCAGTACACTATCTACTACTGTAGTGTGTACACTATCTACTACTGTAGTCAGTACACTATCTACTACTGTAGTATGTACACTATCTACTACTCTAGTATGTACACTATCTACTACTGTAGTCAGTATACTATCTACTACTGTAGTCAGTACACTACTACTGTAGTATGTACACTATCTACTACTGTAGTCAGTACACTATCTACTACTGTAGTATGTACACTATCTACTACTCTAGTCAGTACACTATCTACTACTCTAGTCAGTATACTATCTACTACTGTAGTATGTACAGTATCTACTACTGTAGTCAGTATACTATCTACTACTGTAGCCAGTACACTATCTACTACTGTAGTATGTACACTATCTACTACTGTAGTCAGTACACTATCTACTACTGTAGTATGTACACTATCTACTACTCTAGTCAGTATACTATCTACTACTGTAGTATGTACACTATCTACTACTGTAGTCAGTATACTATCTACTACTGTAGTCAGTACACTATCTACTACTGTAGTATGTACACTATCTACTACTGTAGTCAGTACACTATCTACTACTGTAGTCAGTACACTATCTACTACTGTAGTATGTACACTATCTACTACTCTAGTCAGTATACTATCTACTACTGTAGTATGTACACTATCTACTACTGTAGTCAGTATACTATCTACTACTGTAGTCAGTACACTATCTACTACTGTAGTATGTACACTATCTACTACTGTAGTCAGTACACTATCTACTACTGTAGTATGTACACTATCTACTACCACAAATCCCATGATTTCAAACAGAAATGCCCTAGCAACAGGGGAGTCTATTGTCAGTTTTACTTATGAGGCTGGAGAAGGGCAGGGTTTCAAGTCAGTGATCTTTCCAGCACAAGGATCTATGATGTTACAAGAGTTCTACAGTCCCCCACACCAGATAATTATGACTACAATATATTTCACAAGTAAAAAAGAAATGTATCCAATAATCTGTGACCAAATTAACAAGCATCAGCAGCCTTTATTAAATTATTATAAAAAAGTTCTAGTGATTTGACTAAAGCCTTCAAGGAATCTAAACATCATTGTAAAACAAACATTTGAAAAGTTTAATTTCATGGTTATGACTCATTTTGTCCATATAGCCTAGCTGGATCTGACCAAGACATTTGATACTATCCCCCATGGTAGTAATGTAAATAAGCTAAGTCCCCTAAATATTGACCTTTACATGGTAATGCAGATAGCAAATTGACTGAAAGACAAAACCCACTTTGCTAACGTAGCAAGCACCTCCTCAAACAGTGGAAGGATAACTGATGGTGGACCTATAGCCTCAGTGCTGGGACCCTTACTTTTTGGCATATACTTCAATGACCACCAAAGACCCAGACCCATGGCTAAATAAATTTGCTGATGAATGCAAGCTGGGTGCAGTTGCTAAACTACCCTCTGATGCCAATACCTTAAAGCAACAGTAAACCAACACTACCCATTGATGCATGGAACCTGATTTAAAACTAACTGCAAAACAGAGCAGTTTTGTCACATTTAAGGAAAATAAAATTCCTCCTCACTGTACAAGATAGTCAGGGGTCTTAGGATGATAATTCCCTCTCTTTGGATCACTGTGTAGCAGCAGTAATCCAAAAATTATTCTGTGTAGCACGATATTCTATTACCTTCTGCGGAATTCATGCCTGACCGTCACAGGTCTTCTCACATGCAATCCATCCATCTCTTCACTGGACGACTTCATTTCTTCTTGCTGTCTTGCCCAGTGTTCTTCACCAACTCATGTTCTGCTGTCCTTACATGTGCCTGAACCATCACAGTGTGCACTGTTTGACTTTCTTTACAATTAGAGCTACCTTGACTTCTGCTCTGATGTTGCATTTGCTTATCTGTCCCAAAGTGTGCATCCTACTAACAGTCTCAGTGCCTCATCTCCATCATCTCTAGCTTCCTAAACTGCTCTGTTTTCACAGCCCAGGTTTCTGTGCAATACAGAACTACTGAACGTACCACTATTTTTGTACACCTTACTTTTAAACTTCTTTGGCATTCTGTTACACACGACCCCTGCTGCAACACCCGTAGTTCAAACACTAACTTCCTTATTTCAACTTTCCTTGTCTTTGTCTAACCTTCCCAGATATCTGAAGCTGTTACCTGTTCCACTATTTTCCCTTGTATCACAGTTGTTAACTTCTTCTTATCTCCCCCACTTACTGCCATTACAACTTCCTTGTCTGTTACTCAGTTTTGTTCCATGTGCCTTCAATTTTGCACATCAGCCCCCTTCATTTGCTGAAGTTCCTGTTTAAAGTCTGCTTGCAATGTCACATTGTCCGGATACTGCAGTTTTTTTAATTTGCTTTCTCTGACCTATCTACTAATGTATAAAATAAAATAAAGCAGTCACTGTACATGGCAAAAGTAAATAAAATAAAATAATGACAAATGTACAACAAGGAATGATAAGTGCTTTCACGAAACAGTTCACTGGGTTGAGTGGGTAGACATGGCAGAAGGCTATGATACAGAGCTTGATTTTACACCTGAAACTTCATGACTTGGCAGCAATTAGAATAATTTACGGAAGATTACTTTTATTGATAGTAATCCTCTTTTTACAACTGTAATGGACTCAAATGTCAAGCACAGAACTGATACTAACATGAGTAAGTTTACTGAATTGATTAGAGATCTTAAAAATTATCTGTTTAAGTTGAAGCATTTGCAGTGGCAATGCTTACTTCATATTTTGCCAAGAGACCTTAGAGTCCTAAAAATGCACACTTATGGAGCAACTTATCTAGAGCTTCTAAAAAACTGGCAGAGGCCGTATTTAGATCTTGTTTTTGGGTAAGTTAAGTTACTTATAGACTTTTTAAGCCCTTTGGACAATTCATGAGTGAAGACATCATTAGCAACCAAAATTTCTTATTGGACAACTTTCCTGTGGACTTGGTTGCTCTCTCTAGAGGAGCTAGCACAAGTGATTTAATTCTGTGATGCCAGGTTACAACAACAAAAGATAAGGAAAATTGAGAGGGACTTGCTTGATTTTAGTAATGGCCAGGTGCTTCAGTGGCCTAAGACAGCTTCCAGAATGAGCCGTGATAGCAAGGGTCCAGAGGAATCCAATGTAAATGTATCGCATGTGGAACTGGTTAAACAGACTGGTTCAACTCCTGTGGTTAACAGTCAAGGAAATGACATCCACTGATGTTCAAAAAAAGTCAACGTATGTTGGTGACTTGCCACAGGTTTTTTTGGCTCTACCATTTCCCATCAGAAATTTGGAATGAGGCCGTTCCACCAGTGGGCATGGAAGAGGTGGGAGAGCCAATCAGATCAAGCAACAATGCATACCATCAAGAAAATGTGGCAGACCCCTGCTCTTTAGTATTTAACATCTCTGGCAGGATCTTAACCAAATATGAAACCTCTGTGTTGCAGAAAGGGCTCTCTTTTATTCCAGCTAAAAATTGTAAGGTTGGAGAAATTATGCTTGACATTAAATTGTTTGTCCATAATCTGATATTAAAAATTATCTATCCAACTGATATAGATATAGGTATTGAGTTTAAAAGACCAAGTGCATTTAATCTTGTGCTAGATCATATGTTAGAAGTTTTTTTGTAACATATGTGAACATGATCTAGCAGTTTTGTTTAATAAGAAGAATAAGAAGTTTTATAATCTCACCCAATCAGAATGGACAGGACTTAGTACATTATGCTTTGACAATAGTATTTCTATCCACCCTGCTAACAAGGGCGAAGCTGTTGTCGTGATGGACAGGAGTTGTTATGATGAAGCTGTGTATGACTTATTAAACCATTTAGAAACTTATGAAGAGATAACTATGGATAATGTTAGAACTGTTATCCAAGAACTCCTTTCTTCATTACAAGACTGTTTAGTTACTGGTGTTATATCGAAGGAACTCTTCAATTATTTCTGTGTTGCTTCTCCAGTTATTCCTGTTTTTTCAAGCACTACCCAAAATACATAAAGATGTCCGGAATCCACTACTTTGACATATTGTTTCAGGACGTGGTTGGATTACTGAGACCATTTCTATTTTTGTAGAGAGACATCTCAAAGTCATTTTAGATGAAGTGGATAATGTTCTCAGGAATAAGAAACAATTTGAATCAGCTATCTGCATATTTTGATAGATGTCCGATTAGTGAAAATGGTTTGTTTGTTACAATGGATGTTTGTCTTTATTTACTGTTATTTCTAATTTAAAGTTGTGTTTGAACAGAGGAATCAGGCTGGGGTGTCTTCTTTTCCTTTGTTATTTACTTTATGTTTAGAGTCAATGGCATAGAAAATAAGGGAATCAGAAAATCAATGATATAATAGGTATTGTAATCAAGATAATGTGGCTTTATTTGCAGATTATATTAATTTGTACTTTGTAATTGATTAAGTCAGAAAAAGACATTTTGATGTTTTGGAATATTTTGAGACAGTTTCATGTCCTTTCAGGGTATAAAATTAATAAAGATAAAATAAACGATACAGCAGTACATTATGTACCCACACATAAATTAGTTCAGCAATTCCCATATTTATGGGTATATTAAAAGATTAATTATTTAAGAGTATGGATTAAAATGACTTCTGTTATGGCAGTTAAGGATATGTGGGGAAAAAACTAAACAAAACATAACATAAAAACTGAGAGACTAGAAGCCCTTCTTTATGAATATGGATAGTAAGATACAAGCAGTGAAAATGTTTTAGTTCCTTTAGTTTTATATACAGGCCAGGCATATTTTTATCAGCCACGTGAAAAGTTGTGGAGAATAACTAATAAAGAGTTGAAGGAATTTATTTGGAAGGGGAAGAAGGCAAGAGTTAAGTGGGACAGCTGAGCATCACAGAGAACAAGGTTGTTTTGGATTACCTGATTTGTATGGCTACATGGTTAAGGCTCATATACATGACACAGTCACAAGGTTATAAATCAAAGTGGAAAGGGATGATGACGAAGTGGTGGGAGTTCAAGAAGTAAGGAGAGAATAGGATTTTGGAAGTAGAGCCTTAAGGAGAATAGCAGTAACCATATGGAATATTATATTCATAAAGATGCAGAAAGTATTCTAGGAACTAAGGCAAAACAGGAATTTAGAAAGGAGATTTTGCCAGTATGTATGACTGCAAGTAAGGGTACAGAAAATGGGGGAGAGGGGTTGGAACTTACTGGAGAAAACTGGCAATGGAACCAGGATACTGAGAGCAATAACCAGAGTAATAGAGTAGAATGACATTAAACAGAAGTTTGGACTGCAGGTTAGAGATTGTCTTCCACACCAGAGATTGATAGACTATAGGCAAAGAGAAAGGGATAGGGAAGTTCTAAGTACAAGATTAGCTCTGGTAGACATTTTTGTTGAGTCTAGAACAGAAGCTGTTATTAAAAAGGAATAATTACTAGAGCATGTAAAATATTGCACAGTAACTATAAGAATCAATCAGAGGTGGTTATAAACGATTGGGAAAAGGGACTGGAAAATCAGTTTACAAAGGAACAAGGGAAGGACATATGTATGGCTCCCAAGTATGCAACAAAGTCCAGAAAATTTAGAATTTCTGCTTGGAAGGATTTGCATATGTATTTTATACCCAATGCAGACTTAAAATATTTTTCCTTAGGTAGATAGCAAATGCTGGAGATGTGATGGAAGGGGGATACAATTTCCCTTAAGAGCACACAGGGAACACACTCTCGTCATGGGGATGGGTTTCCCTCTCTCTCTCCAAGCTCCAAATAAGACTCCCCACTGACATAGCTGTAAAGTTAAGTACTTAAGCCAGTTGTTCCAAGCCAAGTCCTCCACCACCTTCTCTGTGAAATCAGTGCTCTCAGTGTCCCTGTTCAAAGTACTGCAACACACACTCTCTTTGAGCTTTGATTTTCACACACACACACACCTGGAAAAGGCTGGCACAGGTTACCCTCTCTGTACCACCTTCTCCCAGGCTATATAGTAGATATACTGCCACAAGAACACCCACAAAGCCAGCTACTCTAGGGTTTTTACCAGGGTATCCAATTATACTGAGTGAAATTAATACCAATATCGATGGTAATGTCAACCAAACAGCAAGGCTTTCAGGAGTGGCTACAGTGTCACCAAATAAAGGTAAGTACTCTCAAAAGTTAAAATATTCTCTAGAAGAATAGCCACAATGAGAAGGTTAACATTTATTTAATAATAAATAATAAAAGAACATGAAAATACTAAATATTTATTTACGGTAAACACCAGAGTTTTAGCCACAGGAAATATTAAAAATAACACAGATGGAAAGATTCACACAGATACAGAATAATAACACTTAACTACTTTCACTGTATTTTCCTGACTGATCTAAATAATTACTGTCCCCTAGTTCACTTACTAGAGCAAGGCAATATAACATGAGTGAGTGGTCCTTCTTTGTCAGGTTTCACAAACAGACTGCTCTGAGACTTCTGTCTCGTCTAGTATTAAAACATCATTTCAGTGCTGGATTACAGAATGATACCATATACATCTGGTCTCTGACTCAGGTTCCCACATTACCTCTTTACTAGAAACTGAACCAGAATCTAGCACATATATGTCATGACACACACACATAGAGCTTGCTAAGATGTGTTATACCATCTGGAAGATATAAAACCATTTCAAAAACTTTCACCCTTCCAGGGTAGCTTTTTGTTCACCCCTAAGGACAATACAGTAGGATTCCTAGTCCTGATTTTCACAGACATTTTGTCTCTGGCTGCAATCAGAACTATAAGATACAATGCTCATGGCCTAAAACAAGTAATTTAATTTCAGATTGTTTTTAAAATTAGCTGGACTAAGATTAACTTCTTCTCTTCAAGTATCCTCTGTTACAATATATTCATTTCAACAGTTACAATACAGTCTGACATACAGGTATATTTCGTTTCTGTCCAGCAGGACCCGATGTTGGTACATTTTTAACACAAGCAGCTTTACAAGTAAATTTCAACACAAGCACCTGTACAAATCAGTTTGATATACAAATGACATGTAATTCTTTACAAAACTCCAGCTAGTTATTCTGGCATATGTTACACATCTACTGCTCTGCTTCCCTTGGCATAGCTGGCAATACCTCACATCATCACATCTTGGCAGATTTTAAAACTACCCTACAGAGTAATCTATTAGGAAATATTGTGGGAACAAATGGATGTAACAAAGGAAATGATTGCTTTGATCTGGGACACAGGATATGCATTGCTTAGACATAGTAAGGCCTTTATTATAGTTACATCCAAACAATATCTGTTAAATTATTTTCACTGTAAACAAAACAGGCTGCAAAAAAAGCAATTACTAGAAAATGGAAATGCAGATAAAAGAAATGGAAGTGAAATTTTTAGAAAAAGGAAGGAGCAAAATACACACAAATAAATTTATGGGAACAATACATGCAGAATAATGTTCAGGGTCAAGAGGAGAGATGTTTAAGAAAAGGCATAAATTGTCCAATGTATTTAATGTTGGAGTTAAGGACAGTTATTATAAAGAAAGAAAACCTATATTGAATGTATAACAAATTATGGATCATTGTTATGGTTTATTGGTTTATTTTCTTTTCTATTAATTTAAATCTGCCTATATTTTAAGTGATAATTTAATAAAAGTGTTCAAAAAAGATTGGAGAGTCATTTGGAACACCTAAGATCCATAAGGATTTAACAACACCCCCTTTCAGACCCACAGTTGCAAGTTCAGTGTAAAGAATGTGTAACAATGCATCTAGACCGTGTTTAAACTGTATAGCACAAAAATCTAAGGAATTATACGATTCTTGGTTATTATATTTGCTGAGGGAATACCAATTTCAGAGTTGTGAAAACATCTGATGTACTGTGGTTATTTCTTCATCCCACTGCTATTCCTGAAGATACTGGATTGGTCTTCATCAGACTGAATTTATGTTATCACATTAATTTTAATACTGCTTACATCAGTACTATCTGTTGTTAATTAGATGTAGTGCTTTCCAACAGTTATTTGTTTTTAATAAATACTAGTACTACTAAGTAAAAGGGGGTGCAATGGATGCTACTGTTGCTCCCGTGATTCTAAACCTTGTTCTAGCTTTTTGGGAAGATGAATTTCTATAGAAAATTCCCTTTTTTAAATGTGACTTTTTATAAAAAAATTTGTTGATGACATTTTTTCATCTTCTTCTAGAACACAGGTGATTTATTGATATTTTTTTTACAGAATATTTACATTCCTGTGTCATGTTTTTTTTTCAATTTTGTTTGCAGTGAGAATGGTTTAACAGGTATTTTTAGATGTAGCTATAATAATGTACTTAAATGAAAAGTATGTTACTTGAAAATTGTACAGTAAAACTAGAACATCTATTTGCATTTTAAAAAGCTTACAGCTGGTGAATATGACATACAGCATTGCAATGAATCAATTTAGTAGAGCTTCTAGTCTCATTTCTGGAGACAATGATTTCAGAGCCAATTTGATTTTCATATAGATTTATTTGCACAAAGAGGTTATGATAGACAAAAAGCTCCCTAATATTGCTGACTAAATTTTTAACAAAAGAACTGCATTTTCATCTATTTTGAAAAATAGCATGCCTGCTAAATCTTAACTTTATTCTAATGATTATGCCATTAGTTTTGTAGCAGGCATTTCTACTGGCAGTACAGCTGTCAAGAAACTGATTTGTGATAATTGAACAGTTATTAGTGACACTAAAAAGTCGTTTCAAGATACTGAGAGCAAATAACTGGAGGGTGAAACCTTGGGGGCATAATTTTTACATGCAAAAAAAGGAAAGAATTTAAAATCTTAATTTGAAAAGAATGCTTTTTATACTATATAAAGTGTACATGATTAAATCTAGAGGCACATATAGTTGTTGTTATAAATACTGCAGTATTATAGATAATAGTCCACATTTTTCCTTGCAGCATTTTAACAAAACATATGCTGTTAGTGGACCGTAGTATTGTAAATCCAGCACTATTGTCAGCTGAAATTCCTGTGACAGCTTCTATGTAGGTAAACCCACAATAAGGGTCTCAGAGAATTCATGAACATTTATACAACACTGAGGAAAAAGGACACTACTGATGCACTTTTAAAGCATTCTCTTGTTTGTGGGAATTAAAAGATTTTATTTACTTATTATTTTTGTGAATGAAAGTACGTGAAAATTTAAGGAAATCTGATTTAAACAATGTTCTGGAAGTTAAAGAGCTGCAGTGGCAGCTGCATTTAAATGAAGGCAAATAGCCAGGATTAAATTAATCTGTGAACATTTAGTTAGTTAGTTAGTTTATTTATTTATTTATTGACATTTGATCACCAGGAAGGTTTGACTGGGTGGGAGCTCATTTTCATTGGAGGCCTGTGGAGAAAAGCTACAAAGTATTATAAAATATTTTAAGAACAATAAATTTTACAGTCTTTAATTAGGGTGGAGCAGTGGTGCAGCAGTTAGCATTGTCACCTCACAGCAAGAGGTTCTCTGGTTTGATTCTTAGCTGAGGTGCCTTCTGTGTGGAGTCTGCATGACCTCCCTGCATTCCCGCGGGTTTCCTCCTGGCAGTACAGTTTCCTCCCACATTCCAAAGACATGTGATTGGAGTGTTTCTCCCTGAGCCTCCGCTTGAAAATGGGCTCTGACCCAGTCGGACTTTCCTGATAAGCAAATGTTAAATAAAATAAATAAATAAATAATACAAAAAACAACTACAGTTTAAATAATTATACCAAATCAGACATAATATGAAAATATTGATTATGAATAGATACAAGTTATATAATAATTTAATAGTTAAAGTTTAACCAGTTTATAGAGAAATTAAAAATAAGTTAGAAAAAAAAAACAAACAGGAATTGCAATACAAAGTGAGAGAAAAGCAGGCTTATGGTATACTTAGAGAGAAAGCCAGGAAAGAGAAATTGATAGAAACAGAAGAGGTCTGGAAGAAGGAAGAGTAAGGAGATGTAAGGTAAGAAGAGGTATTTGTTCACATTTAAGGATATAGTTTATCCTGTTGTTGAACAAGAACAGAGACAGCTTTTGGCTTGAAGTCTTTCAGAATGATTTTGAAGGATGGGAGGGAAGGTATTGATCTGATGGATATAGATAATGATCTTCAGACCTTAGCAATGGTATGAGTACAGACAATGGCCAGCAGATTTGATAGGTTTCTAAACAGACAAGAGTTTTTGGTAACTTAAAATGTTTTTTGCAAATACCTACCCAAGTATTAGTTTAATTTTACATTATTTTACTTTTTTTTTAATTGGAAGTATATGTATGGTTATTTATATTAATAGTTGTAAACTTGAGTCATAGGGCAGCCACTGTGGTGCAGTGGTTAGCGTTGTTGCCTCACAGCAAGAGGTTCTCTGGTTCGATCCTTGGCTGGGGTACCTTCTGTGCAGAGTCTGCATGTCCTCTCTGTGGTCGCATGGGTTTCCTCTGGGTGCTCCGGTTTCCTCCCACATCCCAAAGACATGCTGTAGGTGGATTGGACACTCTAAACTGGCCCTAGCCGTGTGTGTGTGTGTGTGTGTGTGTGTGTGTGTGTGTGTGTGTGTGTGTGTGTGTGTGTGCCTTCTGTGGAAGGTTGTGTGCTGGGCTGGCAACTCGACACTGTAAAACTCCACTGCCAATCATGAGCGGACAGGTGATCCGCTGTGGCGACCCCCTAACCGGGAAAAGCCAAAAGAAGAAGAAGAAGTTGTAAACTTGGGTCATGTGATGTTTGACTGTATTTAAATGCTTGATTAATGTGTTTTTGTAGTTCTGATGAAGTTCCTGTGTGAAAGCACTAAACTATATTAAATGTTGGCATTATAGTTTTGTCCCATTATTTAGTGGTATTTTGTGAATTCTGTTTCATGTTCTACTACTGTTTGGATGAGATTTTGCTTCTTTAAGCTCTTGCAAATTCACATTCATTACCTCAGATGATGTCCCATCTTCTTTTGCCTTTGATCTTTCCTAGTATAGGTTCATAGATAGGTACTAGGCAATCAGTTTACATTCAAAAATTCCCCCTGGCATGAAGGATGACAAGACAAGATAGACCAGGGGAGAATTTAAGACTGTCCATCCAATAATCTAGGATTACCTTAAATGTGGCAAGGGTGCCACTCTGATATGTAGTAGAAGGTTGTTCCAGAGGGGAGAGATAACATTGGGATATGAGTCTCACACCATGGCTATCTGTTGGTGAAGGTTTAGTTCCTTTATCTTGGTATATGAGGTGCCATTTTTCTGTGAAGGAACCAGAGGACAAAGAGGAATGGATCTTCCATGGCTCAAAAGACTAGACACAGATCGACATGGACTAGTCTATAAGAAACTGACTAAAGACAGATGGCTGCCAGTCTGCCCCAATAACTAAGACTTTTGAGGCCACTGATCTTTTTAGTTATGACTCTCTTAAGATCTCTCAAACTGAGTGATATATTTACACAAATAGAAACCAAAAGGAGCATTATATTCAGTAATGGGTCTGATGAGATATGAGTAAAGGGAAATTTATACTTCTTTGGATATGGTGGAGATGCCTTTTAAAATTAGATGATCTTGATAGTACACTATCCAAACAACTGTGGAGACATGATGGTCAAACATAAGCAACTATCAGGCAGTGGAAGATCAAATAATAGCATGTAATTTACAGTAGTCTGCAAACTTAGATAACCACAGGCGAGTAGTGTTGGCCTAAAGGTCTGAGAAATAGAAGCAAAATGAAAGAGGGCTCCAAAGCTAAGCCCTGTGGTACACCACTGGTAAATTTTTTGCTTTCACAAGTTGCACCCATTATTCTAATCACATGGATGCTGTTAACCAATTAGCTGTCCACCATGCAACATAATTATTTATATTCACATTTACAAATCTGTCAATAATGTCTGAATAATGTCAAAGGCCTTGGCCAGGTCCACATATGCTGTATGTACTGCATAACTGCTATCCACTGCCTCAGTTATTTTTTCAAAGAATGTAATATGGTTAAAGCGTCAGGACTTTCATAATGTAAAGCCAAACTGGTGAAGGTCCAAGGTAAAACAATGTTCAATTTCCAGCTTAGTAATGTCTGAGATAATATACTCCATAGCTTTATGTAACAAGCCTAGTGAAACTGATAGGTCTATAGTTAGCAGGGTCCATGGCTGGGCTACCCTTGTGTAATGATGTTACAATGGCTATTTTCCAGGCTTCAGGAATGTAACATGTGGAGTGGCTTACATTAAAGACACAAAGTACGGGGTCAAATAGGCACTGATAATCAGTCAACCTTGTATTTTACCAGGAATCATAGATGATGTGTTCTTAGCTTTTGATAGGGCTTGAACAACTTGTTCCATAGTAATTAAAAGGTGTGGCTATTATTGTGGAGCCTGTGGAATAGCCAAAATTGTAGGTGGAGTAAATTTTGCACTAAATCAGTCAGTAAGGATCTTAGCTATTTCCTTTGGTTCCGAGTTTGCAGTACTGTTGTGAACTAGCTCTGAACATTGTTGGGTATTATAGGTTCATAGGTTCATACTAGGCTATCTGCCCAAGGGCATTTATAAGCCTAGCCCAGAGTTTTGTGGCTTTCGCCACCCCTTTAACTATGCCCATTATTTTGCTGTGCCTCTGTCAAGCAGTGACACTGAGGTAATCCCTGGGGTATATTTGCGATCTCCCATCCATTGGTCAAGATTTCTCTTGAACAAGGCCAGTGAGGTGCTCTGCCTCACATGTACTGGGATTTTGTTCCACAGCATAGGGAATCTCTGGGTGATGAATCTGTCCCTCCAACACGTCCTATTAATAACCGTGTCCAGGTTTAAGTCTCCCGCCCTTGTAGTTTTGAGGGATCTAGATTTTTTGAGGTGAAGCATGTTCACCAATTCTGGGTTGGACATGGCCTTGTATGTCAGGCACAGGTCACCTCTGAGCAAACGGTAAGCGACTGAATAGAGCTGGAGTTCCTTCAGTCGGGCAGCATAAGACATATTTTTGAGGCCCTTTATCCTTTTGGTGAGGAACTTTTGGGGCCTTTCCAGCTGCTGCAGGTGTCGGGTCAGATACATTCTGAATGGGGCATTGTACTCAATCATTGGTCTGATGAGTAATGAGTACAGGGGGACAATGACCTCCCTTGATCTAGATGTGAATCCCTTCATGATCAGGTGGGCAATGTAGAAGGTCTTCCTAACTACTTTGGCAACGTGAGTGTCAAACGAGAGGTTACTGTCAACCTGGGTCCCTAGATCCCTGATAACTTCTTCTGTGCTCAGTGGATTGCCACCTATATGGTAGCTAGGGGTAACCTTGTTTTTCCCGAGGGGTATGACTATGCATTTCTTGGCGTTTAACTTTAGGCCATGGCTTTGGCACCAGTTATCCATTTCTATGAGACCCTTCTGAAGGATATCTGTGTCAGATGTATTCTCGACTATGGCACCCAGTTTGCAGTCATCTGCAAATTTTGTTAGCCATAACCCTACTGTGTTTGCTTGTACTTCTGAAAAGTAGATGCCGAACAAGAGTGGGCCCAGGACTGAGCCCTGTGGGACACCACTTGTGACAGGTTTTGAGTCTGACATGGCGCTAGCAACTCTGACCCTGTGGGTTCTGTCACTTAGCCAGTTTGCAACCCATCTTGTGACGTATGGGTTTACATTTAAGCTGATGAGTTTTTCAATGATACCTGAGTGGGGTATTAGTTCTTAACTTCCTGATATAGTTAAAGAAACATTTGTGGTTATTTTGGCTTTAGTGGTAATTTTAAGTACATGCTCACTTTGAGCTTCCTAATTACTGTTTGCTTAAGAGTGATCTTGAGATATTTAGAATAAGTCCTCTTATATGCATTAAGCAAATTCTCTTTCATTATGTAATTAATTTGTATGGGTATTCTACCATAGAGATTTGTTTTAAATTTGTCATTGTATTTGATGCTGACAGGGACTGCCTTATCAATATAACTATTTAAGTGGGAGTAGAAGTCACAGTCAAAGGCAGCAGCTTTAGCAATGTGATCCATTGGTGGAGAATCACAATGGAATTTTATTTAGGTGAAGTAACTGAACTGGATTTGAACCCTGCATCAGCTGCCCTCTTTCTTTAAGCTCACTTTATTTACACCTTGTGCCACTGGGAAATAAGTAAATACTAAGCTAACTGCCATTGGGAGCCGTTTTAAGCCTAGCTAGTTTCCCCAAAGGTGACAATCAAATCTTGTACATTGTGTCTGTAAGGGAAACACCTTAACCATAATGCTATTATGCTATAGGTTTGCTTTTGAGAAGTCCTTAAACATAGAGGTATTTATAGTGGAAGTACCACCAGTTTTAAAGAAAAAAGGTCACTAAATTATGGTCTGATTTAACAACTCAGGGTGAGACATATGGAGCTGTGCAAAAAGAGACCATATTTGTGAGGAATCGATCCAGGATATTGGGGCCCTAAGCAGGATGGTTAACTATTTGTAAAAGAGTTAGTAATTATAAGGCCACTGTCAACCCCATTGCCACCCCCTTGACTTGATTATACACCTTTTTGTTGAAAATAAATTATTAGTTAACAAAATTTCGAACAAACTACAAATAAAATAAACTTCTTCATGACTGTATGACCCTTCTTTTCTTAAAAAGTTCCAAACATATTCAATCCCTGTTCTTGGGGTATATAAGTAAACAATGAACAAATAGCAATAGTAAAAATTATATTCACAACTGTTTGAAAGCAATAATTTTTACTAAAGTCCTTAATTTTTCCTAAGAAATCCCAAGAATCTTTAATATATGAACACATCCTTTGTGTGCTATTGGGTTTAACTTAATCTAAAAACAAAGAAACCCCTTCAGTGACATAATTCGGGACAGAGATTATTTTCTATGTCAGGGTTTTTTTTAAGAAACATAGTGCGGTGAAGTACAGAGGCAGTACTATACTTTTTCAATTTTTACTGGTTAACTGTATAATGTATTTAATTTTTTTGTGTATAAAGTAGTTGGCTGTTTGAGTTGTTTGTTCTGAATAGGTCTGGTGTGACGAAAGCAAATAAAATGTTTTTATGCTAAAGTTCTGGCTTATTTTGAATTGTTGGTGGGTTCGTTCTGGGCTACCTGGTGGATTTTTGCTTTTTGGTTTCATTTCTTTCCATTTCTGGGGCATTTTTAAGTACATTGGGAGGTTGTTTAGAAAAAAGCACACAGTAATATCCATGTGTTATAGTGTCTGTATTCAAGTAGGGATCAGACTGGTTGGCATAAGCTACAGCCTACAGATTCCTGATCAATTCATCATCAAAGGCAACAGGGTCACCTTCTGAATGTCTGAAAATACAGAACACTGTGATAAAGGGGGTGTTGTAGATGTACTACCTGGGACTACAGTTTGGGGGAAATGCTGTCCTTGGCTGAGGTGGCTGTTACCTTACAGAAGATTATGCAAGGTAATATACGAACGTGAGAATAAATTAGAAGTTATGTACTCACCATAACGTTCCATCTGAGTAGGTGTATTCATTTGTCTGCAACCTGTGGGTTATGGATCCGATATCGGATCCGAACCGGCATAGTTTTCCAGCTATGGATCCAAGCTCTCAGCTCCTCCCCTCACCCATAATGCCCTGCTCTACCCTCATGACCTCAGATCGAGTTTGCCAAAGCAACAATACCCTCAAAAGGGTAACAAGGAATATGCAGGAAACTGAAAGGCCAGGGGGATAGGAGGGCGGGATGGTTGCAGACAAATGAATACACCTACTCAGATGGAACGTTATGGTGAGTACATAACTTCTAAATCTGAAGTAGGATATTCATTTGTCTGCAACCTGTGGGACAGAGTCCCCAGCTACCTGAATCTTGGGCGCCATCATGGAAGGATATTCCGAGCACCGCGAGCCAAAGGATGCTCTACCCCTAGATGCAAGATCCAACTTATAGTGAGAAATAAATGTATGAGATGAAGCCCACGTGGCTGCTGCACAAATATCATCTAGAGGAATCCTAGCCTTGAAGGCTGCCGAGGTAGATACTGACCGGGTTGAATGGGCATGAACACCCCGGTGCGGCCTTCCTGACGCTTGATAAGCCAATAAAATGCTCTGTGAAATCCAGCGGGACAGAGAAACTTTAGAAATTGGCTTGCCCAAATTGAATTTTGCAAAGGAAATAAACAGCTGGTCGGATTGCCTATGACCAGCTGTCCTGTTGAGATAAAATCTTAGTTGCCTGTGAACATCTAGTGAGTGTAGCCTATATTCACCTTTGTTTTCATACTTAGGGAAGAAAACAGGGAGGTTAATGGATTGATTGATGTTTGCTTCAGAAGCGATTTTAGGAAGGAAGGACGGGTTGGTCCTGAGGGAGACACGGTCCGGATAAAAAACCAAGTAAGGAGGTTTAGCTGATAAAGCTTGAAGTTCAGAAACTCTCTTGGCTGATGTAATGGCTACCAAAAAGGCTGTCTTGTAAGACAAGAATTTGAGATCCACTGTAGCCGCGGGCTCGAAAGGGGGAGCGGTCAAGGCCTGTAGGACCAAAGAAAGGTCCCAAGGAGGAACTGCTTGCTTTATAGGGGGCCTGAGAAGGAAAGTACCCTTGAGAAATGTTTTGCACAATTTGGCTGACATAAGAGGATTAGACTCTTGACCAATGTGATAGTGAGAAATTGCCGCCAGTTGAACTTTGACTGTGGAACTGCTGGCACCATCATTAAAGAGAGAGGTTAGAAAATCAAGCACTACAGGGAGAGGAACCGTGAAGGGATCTAGGCCTTGCCGCTCCGCCCACACAGAGAAACGTTTCCATTTGCTTGGGTAAACCTTTGTAGTGGATGGTTTATGAGCCGCGACCAAAATAGCCTTGAGCGGTGAAGAAATACCGGGAGTCCTTATCAAGAGTGGAACTGGAGCAGCCAAGCGGTCAGCTTCAGGTTGTCCAGGTTCGGAGGAGGAATGCAGGATGGATGGGATATCAGATCCGGAATGGGATCTAGAATCCAAGGAGGATTCACCGAGTGAGACCTTAGGAAGGGGAACCAGATCTGTCGAGGCCAGAATGGAGCAATGAGAATCATTCTGCAACCCACCCGAGAGGCTTTCTGAAGAACTTGCAGCATCAGAGGCAAGGGTGGATAGGCATACAGAAGACCGGGTGGCCAAGCATGCACCAGAGCGTCTCTTGGGGTACCTCCGGGAGGAGGTATTAGAGCGAAAAAACTGTCGCACTTGGTGTTTGAGGGAGAAGCAAAAGATCGCATGAAGGGTTCCCCACCGTGCGAATATGCGTTCGCTACTTGACAATTGAGAGACCACTCGTAAGGGGTCAGAATGGTGCGACTGAGCTTGTCCGCTAGGATGTTGGACCGACCGGAATGTGCGTTGCTATGAGAAAGCGATTGGTGGAGATTGCCCATTCCCAAACTCTCATGGCCTCTCGACAAAGAGGGTAAGACCTTGTTCCCCTTGCTTGTTGATGTACCAGACAACAGACATATTGTCCGATTGAATCGCAATTGTTCCCAAGGAAAGAAAGTCCTGAAGTGCTAGCAACGCTAAGAGCACTGCTCTCATCTCTAGAACATTGATATGCAGTAAGGTCTCTGAATCGCTCCACGTGCCTTGGACTGTCCGGCCCATAAAGTGCCCCCACCCGAGGCGGAGGCGTCCGTGGTCACCGTGGCGAGAGAGGGAGAAGCACAAACAGGGCGACCCTCGTGGAGACCCGGGGAGTGGAGCCACCACAAGAGGGACCGCTTGCAAGCCTTGCTGATCGCTATGGGATGATGCATGGGGAGAGCAAGGTATGACCATTGTACTAAGAGCGTCCACTGTAGAATGCGCATATTGAGCCTGGTAAGAGGAAGAAGTGCTATCGACGAAGCCATGGACCCTAGAGCCCTCAGGACCAACTCCGCTGGAACAGAACATGAATGGAGAATGGCCCGCACCTGGAGCTGCAGATTTAGAACTCTGTCCGCAGTGAGGAAGGCTCGTAAACTCCTTGTGTCTAGTCTGGCCCCTATGAAATCTAAGAGCTGAGTGGGTGCCAGGTTGGACTTGTTTGTATTTATTGTGATGCCCAGAAATGGAGCAAGATGGAGAAAGGAGTCTCGCCAGAGAAGTAGATGCCTTGTTGGGGCGGTAAGGAGCCAGTCGTCCAGGTAGGGAAAGACCTGCACCCCTGAAGCCTCAGGTGGGCCGCTACCACTGCTAGTACTTTGGTAAACACCCTGGGGGCTGTGGTGAGACCAAAGGGAAGGACCCGAACTGGTAGTGACTGGCTCCCAGCCGAGGCGGAGAAACCTCCTGAGCGTCTGTCCATTAGGATGTGGTAGTGCACGTCCTTGAGATCTATCGAGCACATCCAGTGGCCTTCTCCCAGAAGGGGAGAATAGATTGTAGAGTGACCATTCGGAATTTTTCTTTGGGGACTGCCAGATTCAAGAGAGAGAGGTCTAGGATTGGTCTTAGTTCCCCGTCTTTTTGGCACTAAAAGAACCTGGAGTAGAACCCTGATCCGATCTGGTCTGGGGAGCGGGCTGGATGGCTCTTTTCTCTAGCAGATGGCCAATTTCTGCCAAAGCGGCCTCCCTTTGACCGGGTGGTACGTCTGGGAGGGACTTCATCTTTGGAAGGTGAAGGAAAGGAATGCGATATCCCTGGATATGATTTGGAGAACCCAGCGGTCCGATGTTATGGACTCCCATGCCGCTAGGTGCCCGAACGTCCCCGACTGCCTCCAGAGTAGAGCAGTCGGGCAACCCTCAGGGTTGCTGCGGGCCGTTCAGAGAAAGGTTCCCTGGACCCGAAGTTTCTGGGAGCCCCTCTGCCTCTAGGGCGGCGTCCTCCCTGTCCTCCTCTGCCACGGAAGGACTGGTTGTCCGGAGCAGGCTGGGACTGCTGCGACTTCCGGAACCACATCTTCTTCTGACCCTTTTGGTTCCTAGAATAGGGCCTCTGGGGTGCAGAGAAGCGGATTCCGACGGCAGACAGCGTCTTCCGTCCTTCTCGCTCTGGGTCAGCGTCTCGAGCGGTCTTGCCAAACAGAGCAGAACCATCAAAGGCGTTCGCAACGACGCCTTGAAGGGCACAGAAAATCGCAGTGGCGGAGCCAGGCCTGACGTCTAGTGACCAGTCCTGTCCCCGCAGCTCTAGCGGCGCCCTCCGTAGCATGGGAGAGTAGCCGCATAGAAGTATTTGTGACTGACCTAAGAGTGGCCATTTTGGTGGAGTGCAGAGCTCTGTCCTCCTCCGAAATGGACTCAGGGGGGGATGCAGCGTACTCCTTAATAAGGTCTCGCTGCATCCGAATAACATGTGCCAAATAGTTCAGCGCCCTTACCGAGAAGGTCGCCGAACTGAACATCCGCTTCCCCAAGCGGTCCATCATCCGAGACTCCTTGCTCGGTGGGTGGACTGAGGGACTCTCCTGAGCCAGTTCCCTCTTTGTGGCCGCCGCCATCAACATGGCATCTACAGGAGGCCCCTTACTCCAATGGGTCCTGTCGGAGGGCGGGCTAAGGATCCTGTCAGGTCTTTTGGGAATTGGCTCCATGGTGTCCGGTTCCTTCCACGCCCTGGTGGTAATAAGGTCCACCAGGGGGTCGGCAGGGGGGGACACCCAAGAGGTAGACGGGCCCGTTTCGAATGCCTCCAAGAACACGGACTCGTCCGAGGAAGACTTGGGGCAGACCACCCCCTAATACGGAGCATTTCCATGATGTCTCCAAGGAGACATCCTCGGGGTGACCGTGGGGAGCCTTCCCTTCCTCCAAGTCCGTGTCTTCAGTGAGAGACTCGGGAGTCAATGTGCCTCCTTTTGCATTATGCTTGCGAGGGGCCTCCTCTGGGGGCTGTCAGAGGAGTCCTCAAGCAGCAATTGCTCCATGGGAGCAACTTGGGGCACAGAAGCGGGCTGTCCCAGGGGCCGGATGGTGGAAGCCTGGCCCAGTGCAGAGGGAGCGGGCGGAGCCGAAGCAAGTGCCGGGGTCCGGAGACCCTCAACAGAGCCCTCTCCACTACATCAAAAGCCGAAGGGAGCCGACCTCGATCAAAGGATCCGACAATCGGCTCCCCTCGGATCCGAAGAGTGGATCGGAGCCGGCGCCGGCACTCGGATCCGAAGGGACAGTGCGCTCCGACACAGGCGGCGCCGAAGGAGCACTGATCCCCGGATCCGGCTCGGATCCAGGCTCCGAGATCGGATCCGGCCTCGAGGCATGGTCGGATCCGGTACCAAGTACTATCGGCTCCGACCTCCCCGGCTCGAAGCTGCTCGGCTCCAGTTGCTCGAACCCGGGTAGCGGGTCGGAGAAGGAGCAATAGGCTTAAAAAGGGTGTTGAGCTCCCGGAGGGAGGCAAGAGCACTCAGATCTGCATCTGGGCCTGGATGAACGTTCTCATCATCCGGTCCAGATCAGCATCCGAAAGGCTATGGGTAGATCTCGCGAGGCTACCGAGGTAGGCCTGGAATGCCTCCTCGATAGCCTCGGCGGAGATCGGGTCTCCTCCTCCTCAGGACCCGGTGAGAAGCACACAGGGGACCGGAGCCGAGAAGGAGGAGACCGCACCGACAAGGAAGCCGGGGAGAAGCCCGCTTGGCTGGCGGGCCGAAACAGAGGTCTCGGCCCGCCGCTTGTGGTGCTTCTCCTCCGGTCCTTTAGATGCATCCCTCTCCTGTCCTGAAGCGGGAGTTTGAGTCCC
The DNA here is from genome assembly GCF_019279795.1 of Protopterus annectens. Classification (NCBI taxonomy): domain Eukaryota; kingdom Metazoa; phylum Chordata; order Ceratodontiformes; family Protopteridae; genus Protopterus; species Protopterus annectens. Next base: position 1,031,027,683 of record NC_056733.1, read on the forward strand.
AGGAGCAGGAGGGTGCCACAGGGGAACAACTGCAGCCGCAGGAGTCCCGAAGGAGCGGAGGTCGGAGCCGAGTCCGGCGGTAAAAGACCCGCCAAGACCAGCTTGGACCTCCGCTCCCTCAGTGCCCTGGGGTTGAACCCTGCACAAATGGAACAACCAGATGTGAGGTGTTCAACCCCAAGACACTAACACACGAGTGTGGCCATCAGCCGGTGAGAGCTTATGGCCACACTCGGAGCATTTAGAAAATATGGACTTAGGCTGTTCAGCCATAGTCTCTAAATTTAACCTAAAGTTACAGAAGTAACTTAAACAATAAAGAAGCACACAGGCCTCACACACACTCTACGTACCAGCGAGGGGAGGGAATTAAAATTACTACTGAAAATTAAATTAAACTAAAAACAGTCAATAATAATAGGAAACCTACAACTTTCACACAAAAATTGTTAAATAAAGAAAAAATTCTCTATTTTTGAACAAGAAAAATAGTCTACTTAGCTGAGAGCTATGTATCCACATCTAGTTACCAGCGCGGCAAACAAGATCTGGGGTCATGAGGGTAGAGCAGGGCATTATGGGTGAGGGGAGGAGCTGAGAGCTTGGATCCATAGCTGGAAAACTATGCCGGTTCGGATCCGATATCGGATCCATAACCCACAGGTTGCAGACAAATGAATATCCTACTTCAGATCCCCTGTTAACAACAGGGTGCAATGGGTAATGGAAAAATAGACCATGGGCCTTGTTTGAGTGGATTGATGTTGTAAGAGGATGTTAAGTCAATTCCTTTTCACAAATGCACACACACACACACACACACACACACACACACACACACACACACACACACACAGTGAATTATGCCATTGTGCCAGTACAAGAATTTGTACTGAAGAAGATTCAAAAGACACTAAAATTAGAAGTTATGTACTCACCATAACGTTCCATCTGAGTAGGTGACTTCATTCGGATGCAACCTGTGGGTATCGGATCCGATCTCGGATCCGAGCCGGCAATTCAAAAGCTTAGGCTCCGAGCTCCTAGCTCCTCCCTCTTACCCATAACCCCTTGCCAAGCCCTGACTGACCTCAGATTGAGTTTGCCTCAAAATACTGACCACAGTATACTAAAACAGCATAAATACTCGCTCTATAAAGGTCAGGGGGATGGAGGGATGGTTGCATCGAATGAAGTCACCTACTCAGATGGAACGTTATGGTGAGTACATAACTTCTAAATCTGAAGTAGGCAGACTTCATTCGTCTGCAACCTGTGGGACAGAGTCCCTAGCTACCTGAATCTTGGGCCGTCATGGAAGGATGTTCGAGCACCGCTGAGCCAAAGGATGCTCTTCCTCTAGAAACAACATCCACCTTGTAATGAGAAATAAAAGTATGGCGAGGCCCAAGTAGCTGCCGCAGATATCATCCAACGAAACACGGGACTTAAAGGCGGCTGACGTAGAAACTGCCCTAGTAGAATGAGCCGTAACCCTCTGAGGAGCAGGTCTGCCTGAAGTGTCATATGCCTGCAGAATGCAATTAGCAATCCATTTAGATAGAGTGACTTTAGATACTGCTTTACCCAGAGCAAATTTAGCAAAGGAGACGAACAGCTGATCTGATTTCCTGTGGCCAGCTGTCCTGTTAATATAAAAACGTAATTGTCTATGAACATCCAATGAATGCAATTTGTATTCTCCTTTGTTTGAATACTTGGGGAAAAAACACAGGTAAATTAATTGACTGGTTAATATTGGATTCAGAAGAGACCTTCGGAAGAAAAGAAGGATTGGTCCTGAGGCACACCCTATCAGGGAAGAAAGAAAGGTAAGGCGGCTTGACGCATAGAGCCTGAAGCTCAGACACTCTTCTGGCTGAAGTGATAGCTACCAGAAAGGCAGTCTTCCAGGAAAGGTACTTTAAATCAGAAGAAGCTGCAGGCTCGAAGGGAGGAGCAGTAAGGGCCTGCAGGACTAAAGACAAGTCCCAAGGCGGTACAACCTCCTTGACTGGAGGCCTTAACAAAAAAACTCCTTTGAGAAAAGTTTTGCATAATTTCGCTGTCATAAGGGGAGCTGTGTCATGACCAATGTGATAATGCGAGATAGCCGCCAATTGTACCTTAATCGTGGAAGAACTAGCCCCTTGATGAAAGAGGACTGTTAGAAAATCTAGCACCGCAGAGATAGGTGCTGAAAAAGGATCCACAGTTCTCTGTCCTGCCCATATAGAGAACCTCTTCCATTTACTCCGATAAACCTGTCTGGTGGAAGGTTTATGAGCAGCCACCAAAATGGCTTTGACGGTGAAGAGATACCGGAGTCCTAATTAAGGTTGGAATTGGAGCAGCCAAGCTGTCAACTTCAGGGTCCAGATTGGGAACTGGCATTCCCAGAGGGTGAGAGATGAGATCCGAAATTGGATCCAGAATCCATGGTGGATTGATTTTGTGAGACCATACGAAGGGAACCAAGGTTGCCGAGGGCAGAATGGGGCAATGAGAATCATTCTGCTCCCCAAACTGTTGGCTTTCTGCAGAAGCCTCTGCATCAGAGGAAGTGGAGGGTAGGCATAAAGGAGACCGGGAGGCCAAGCATGCACCAGAGCATCCTCGAACTCCCTGGTGGGGAAGCAGAGCGAAGAAATTGTCGCATTTGGCGTTTGAGGGAGAAGCAAAAGATCGCAACAGGGTTGCCCCAAGCGGCAAAAATCTTCTTCGCTACTTGAAGATTGAGGACCACTCGTGTGGAGAAAGGATGGTGCGACTGAGCTTGTCCGCAAGGATGTTGGACTTTCCCGGAATGTGCGTTGCTATCAGAAAGCGTTTGGTGGAAATTGCCCATTCCCAGACTCTCATGGCCTCTCGACAAAGGGGTAAGACCTGGTTCCTCCTGCTTGTTGATATACCAGACTACGGACATGTTGTCTGTCTGAATCGCAATAGTCCCTGTAGGAAGAGCGTGGTGAAGTGCTTGCAACGCTAGGAGCACCGCCCTCATTTCCAGGACATTTATATGCAATGACGTCTCTGTGGGATTCCACGTGCCTTGGACAATCTTTCCCAGAATGCCCCCACCCGAGGCAAGAAGCGTCCGTGGTCACTGTGGCTCGGGAAATGCAGCAAAAGGTCTCCCTGCTAGGGGCTCCGGAGAAAGAAGCCACCACAGAAGGGAGTCCCTGCACGCTCTGCTGACCGCAATCGGAGCGTTTAGAGGCGAACAAAGAGGAGACCACTGAACTTGAAGGGTCCATTGAAGAACCCGCATGCGTAAACGGGCATGAATTAGAAGCGGGATAGCTGCCGCCATAGAACCTAGGGCCCTCAGGACCCGAAGCTGCAGTTGGAGATGGTTGCAGGATTGCTGTCACATGACACCTCAGGCTGGCGATACGGTCTGGGGTGAGGAAGGCTCGCATTGATCTGGTGTCTAGTCTTCCTCCTATGAAATCTATAATTTGAGTTGGATTCAGAAAGATTTCTCCCAGTTGATCGTGATGCCCAGCCTTGGTGCTAGTTGAAGAAAGTAATCCCTGGCTGAGCACAGAAGATGCCTTGATGACGCAGTCAGGAGCCAGTCGACAAGGTTCGGAAAGACCTGTATGCCCTTGAGCCTCAGGTGGGCCGCTACCACCGCTAACACCTTGGTAAACACCCTGGGGGCTGAGGTGAGACCAAAGGGAGGACCCTGAACTGATAATGACTGGCTCCCAGCCGAAGCGAAGAAACCTCCTGGATCGTCTGTCCATCCGAATGTGGTAGTACGCATCCTTGAGGTCTATGGAACACATCCAGTCGTTCTCCCTCAAGAAGGGAGTATAGATTGCAGGGTGACCATCCGGAACTTTGCTTGGTTACTGACAGGTTCAACAGGGAAAGGTCTAAAATTGGTCTTAAGTCCCCGTCTTCTTTGGCACCAAAAGAACCTGGAGTAAAACCCTAATCCGGCTTGATCTGGGGGACGCTGGATGGCTCTTTTCCTAGCAGCTGCTCGATTTGATAGCTGCCGCCTCCTTTGGTCAGGTGGAACATCTGGGAGGCTGCGAGATTTGGGAATCTTGAATAGGGGTATTGAATATCCTCTGGATATAAGTCGAAGCACCCAACTGTCTGTTGTTATGGACTCCCAAGAAGTCAGGTGCATCGAAACCGCCCCGACTGCCTCCAGAGGCGGACAGCCGGGCAACCCTTCAGGGCTGCTGCGTGGGTCTCTCAGAGAAGGGTTCTCTGGACCCGAAATTGCCAGGAGCCCCCCTGCCTCTGGCACGACGACCTCCCCCGTCCTCCTCTGCCACGGAAGGACTGGTTATCCGGAGCAGGTTGGGACTGCTGCGACTTCGGAACCACATCTACTTCTGTCCCTTTCGGTTCTCAGAGAAGGACCTCTGGGGAGCTGAGAAGCGGACTCCGACGGCAGACAGCGTCTTCCGTCCTTTTCGCTCCGGACTAATGTCCCGCGAACAGACTTGCCAATCAAGACAGAACCATCGGAGAGGGCATTCGCGAAGGTCGCCTTGAAGGGCTCTGCAAAATCACAATGGCGGAGCCAGGCCTGTCGCCTCATGACAAGGCCTGCTCCGCTGGCTCTAGCGGCTCCCTCAGTAGCATGAGACAGCAGCCGCATAGATGTATTGGATACTGACCTGAGAGTGGCCATTCGGGTGGAGTAAACCTGTTTATCCTCACTCGAGATGGACTCGGGGAGATGCAGCGTATTCTTTAATCAGATCCCGCTGCATCCTAATGACATGTGCCATGTAGTTCAGCTCTCAAGGAGAAGGTCGCTGAACTAAAACTCGCTTCCCAATGCGATCCATCGAGCAGGACTCCTTGCCGGAGGATGGGCGGAGGGACTCTCCTTGGCCAATTCCGTCTTCGTCGCTGTAGCCATGATCATGGCATCTACTGGGGACCCTTACTCGAGTGGGTGCGGCCTGATGGAGGAGAAAGAATGCGGTGCGGGCGCATAGGGTTAGGCTCAATGGTGTCCGGATCCTTCCACGCCCTGATGGATATAAGATCCACCAGGGGTCAGCAGGAGGGACACCCAAGAGGTAGAAGGGCCCGCCTCGAATGCCTCCAAGAACACAGACTCGTCGAAGAAGCCTTGGGGCAGACCACCCCCTGATCCTTAACATCTCCATGATGTCTCCAAATGAGGCGTCCTCAGGGGTGACCTAGGGAGCCTTCCCTTCATCCAAGTCCGTGTCTTCAGTGACGGACTCAGGGAGTCCATGTGCCTCCTCTTGCACTTACGCTTCGAGGTACTTCATCGGGGGCTGTCCGAGGAGTACTCTTCAGCAGATGGATGTTCCAAGGGAACCACTTGGGACATCGAGGCGGGCTGTCCCTGGGACCGGCTGGTGGGGCCTGGCCCAACTGCAATGGAGTGCGGGATGGAGCCGTGGCAGGGACTGGGGTCCGGATGTCCTCGACAGTGCCCTTTCCATAACGTTGAAAGCCGAGGGAGCCAGCTTCTCTAAGCCCGAGCCGACCCCCACTCGGATCCGGCGTGCGGATCGGAGTCGGAGCGAAACCGTCGGATCCGAGACCAGTGTGCTCCGACCTGGGCGGGCGAAGACACACCAGCTCCCTCGGATCCGAGGCTCGGCCCTCGGCTCCGAGAGGTCGGGTACCCGAAGCACTCAAGGGATGGGACGGATCCGAGGTGCGCCGACCTATCGGATCCGACCCACCCCCGGATCCAAATCTGCACGGCGCCGAAAGCTCCGAACCCGTGGTATGGGTCGGAGAAGGAGCTAATGGGGCGAAAAAAGGGGTCGAAGCCCCTCCCGGATGGGGGGGGGCTAGGAGCACTCCCATTTGCATTTGGGCCTGGATGAATTTCCTCATCATCCGGTCCATATCAGCTTCGCTCATTGAAAAGGTCGATCTAGAGGAGGCCACCGAAGCGGACCTAGAGAGCCGTCTCGGTGACCTCCTGGAAGGGCTAGCCTCCTCCTCCTCGGGTCCAGGAGAGAACCGAGGGGAGTGGAGCCGAGGAGGAGGAAGGCTAGAAGGCACAGGAGAGGCCGCTTAGATGGAGGAGCCGAACTAGAAGCCGGCTCTCCTCTTGTGGTGCTTCTCCCTGTGCCTCTCCTTCTGTCTCTCCCTAGAAGAATCCTTCCCCTCCGGCAACTTTAAGGGAGGTTGAGTCCCAGCCGGAGGGGGAGAACTCACAGCAACAGGTTGCTGACTGGAAGGGGCAGAGGCCGAAGCAGTATCTGGGGGTAAAAGACCCGCCAGCACCAACTTCGACCTCCGTTCCCTTAAAGCCGAGGTTGAACCCTGCACAAATGGTACAACCAGAAGACAGGTGTTCAACCCCAAGCATTAACGCACAGTGTGGCCATCTGCTGGGGACAGCTTATGGCCACACTCGGTACATTTCGAAAAAACAGCCTTAGGGGCTTCAGACATTACACCTAAGGCCTAAAACACACACACACAAAACAAACTACGAAAACCAAGAAAAATTAACTAAAGAGGGAGGAAAGCCTTAACCACACACAACACTAACTAGATTAATAACCAAAAAAGAGAATTTGAAAACTTTTCCTGTCAAAAAATCTACACTTATCTCAACCACGCCAGGAGCTCTAGAATTCCGTTGCTTCTTGAAAAGCGGCAAACGAAATCTGAGGTCAGTCAGGGCTTGGCAAGGGGTTATGGGTAAGAGGGAGGAGCTAGGAGCTCGGAGCCTAAGCTTTTGAATTGCCGGCTCGGATCCGAGATCGGATCCGATACCCACAGGTTGCAGACGAATGAAGTCTGCCTACTTCAGATCATAGGTTACAGTGAAGAGTAGTACAAACCCTGTGCCCATACAGGAATCCACACTGTGAAAGGGATTCTCATGGCACAGAAAATGGTAGACTGGCCTCTATCTCTTTGTGTACTGCAACTGCTTCTGAAAGTGTATAAAATAAAGTTGACTGAGACTTTGGTAAGTGCTACCTTAGCTCTCCAGAACTAATGCTCAGTGATGAATCAGCACATACTAAACCTACATGGAAAGCTCAGTGCCCTAGTAAATCAAAAGATGGACCCAAAAACCGATATCTCACTGAAAAAGCTTGGCTTGGAGAATAGCCTTGATGCCTACTTAGTGGTGCTCAAAAGATAGGTGATGAGGGGAAAAAGTAACCTCGGGTGGAGTGGGGCTCCGTACAAGCCTATATGGACTTTCTATATGGACTTGGACTATAGTGAGGCACAAATAGGAAAAACTGAAAAAAGACCTTGTAAATATGGTGAAGACAGATAAAGCTCTGACTGCATCTGAGATTATATGCACTTGACTAGTGACTTATGCACTGGAAGGACAGGGTAGGTGTGGATGGGAGATAACAGATGGTGGGAACACAATCATCCTACGGGAGGGAGGTAACTTCATTTGCTGCTCTGCTGACACCTGCAGGAGTGCAGATGTGTCTCCCACACCTAGGACATAACACTGAATGACTTAGCCATGAAATTGTACATGTGCAGTAGTGTACATGCACTTTTTGAGAGTAGATAAAGTGTAGCATGCCATCTGCCAAGAGGGGGAGGATAGGAAAGTCAGTAGAATCCGCAAAATGGTCCAGTCCCCAACATTCAACTGTTGCCTCCACCAGGGAACAAATGAGCCAGACAGCTCTCACCCCAGTAGAGGAACAAATGGGTCAACTGGTTGCAGGAAGGAGAACCACTGGGCCAATACCACAGATTAAAAAAAATAAATAAAAAATAAATACTTGTGAGGGCTGGTGCTTCACCAGTCACAGGATTTTAAATGGACGGTCATTTTGGGCAAATTAGTGAAGTCAGAAATGGCTACTTTAATGCATGTTTTGAAGTTGTGAATGATGCAAGAAATATTTCAGAAATTCTGGATGTAGAAGTCACTCCCTAGAAACTTACAAAACTATATGTCTCAGTGTGATTCTAAATATTCTTAAATTTTAGTTATTTTAGTAGAATTTTTATTACCAGAAGTAGGAAACTCTAAATATGACTTGCATGCAACAAGGGCTACTAGCTCAAAAGCTGGCTTGCACATGCCAGCCAATGAGACAGAGACTTTGTAGAGCAGTTCACACATTAAACAGAGATATGCAGTAATTTGGGATACATTTTTCGTTTCTTTTTTGTAATGTTTATGGAGGTCTTGCAGCTAGCATTGTGCCCTAGATAGCTGCCTATGTCACCTTGTATTGGATATGGCCCTGCTTGGCAGACCACTTTAATCTAGCACAACACTGGAACTGTACTAGGTGAAAAGGTAAATCTAAAACCATAGAGGATACCAGAAACCCAATACCTAGCAATTAAGGAAAGGTATAGAAAATGCTCACACTTGGGGTGACAGGAATCCCAAAATGAGAAGAATAACCCCACTGAACTAATGTCCAAGCCTGATGGAGCTACTAGAAAACTAAACAGCATTTTCCAGTTTGACTCGTATCCTTTGCCCTGAGTTGACAAACTAATGAAAAAGTTGGACAAGGCTAGGTTTGTCTTCACTTTGAAACTAACTAAATCCTACTGGCAAATTCCACCAGTCCCAAAAGTAAAGGTGAAAACAGAATTTTCCATACCAGATGGCCTGTTCCACCAGGGAATCATACCAGTTGGTCTCCATGGAGCACTAGCAATGTCCAGACACTCATGGACCAAGTACTCAGACCATACACAAGATATTTGGCAGCCTAACTGGGCAACATTAAAATTTCTTTAAGGATTTGGAAAATCATCTCCCTGAAGGTGCACGACATTTTAGACTTTCTACACCAAGATGGACTAACATTAAACCCAGCCAAGTGCAAGCTATGTATGTCAGAAGCCCACTATATGTATTTATTTTTAAACAAGAAACATCTTTTTTAAGTCATCATGTATGACATAGGCAAACATACATTTCTATAAATGAAAGCAAACCATTTTGAGATAATTGTAGCTGCAAACAATCATACATCACTTATAATCTATCCAGTCAATGTCAGTCAGGCATTACGCAGCTCATTCAAATCCTGCCGTCATTTAAACCTCGTTCCTCCTCTGCATGTATTGTTCCCACAACTCCCATTTTTCTCCTATGTAATTTGCTCGTACCATTTTCTAAATTTTCCAATTCCAGTTGTTTTATCTTTGTTACTATATTTACTATTTCTAGTAAAGTTGGTTTAAACTTTGATTTCCATTTTCTAGTAATTGCATTTTTTGGCAGCCACCATAATTAGACTCAGCAAGGCCTTAACATGTCTAGGTAATTCTGATTCTATATATAAATATAATACATTCTGATTCTGTACCATAGCTCAAAAAATAATTTCCTTAGTTATAGCAATGTGCTCACCCAGTATCTCTGACAGAGCAGTCTACATAGAATCTTTAAGTCTGCCAACTCATACCACTAGATGGATGATGCATATACTTTTCCATCTTCACACGGGAAAAGTACATGAAGTTTGGAATCCAAAATTAGGCACCGGAGACCAGCAGTTCCAACACACAAGTGATTTAATGTTCAAACACAGCAAAAGGAACACACATCCACAAATAACATAAACGCTGATAAAAACACTTCCCCTTATGTTTTCGTCTGATAGAACTTCATCAGATGGGCAAAAACCTCATAGTTACCTAGTTAAATAATTTTTCCTGTTTGAATAGACCAATGAAATCAGTAATTCAATTAGTTACCAAGATACAGAAAGAGTGGATTCTAAACTGCATGTGACAGTCTTATTAGTCACCATCTGTTGGACAAATAATAAAACACATGAAAATGTATATAACATCAAGGATTCACTTAAATAAATAAACCACGATAAAATAACATGAATATACATAAAAATGTAAAAAAATGTAAAATTTTCACAATTTTGCAGACCTGAGCTTGAGTACAGGTTTTACAGACACCATATCATTAAGTCCTGAATTGTTGCAAGCATCCAGGACTAATTGCCAATATAGTTCCCTGTATTCGAGTCTGGTCTCCCATGGCCCATTAGTAGCAATTAGTCCTGGATGCTTGCCACAATTCAGGACTTAATGATATGGTGTCTATAAAACCTGTACTCAAGCTCAGGTCTGTGAAATTGTGAAAATTTAAATTTTTTTTTTTTACATTTTTATGTATATTCATGTTATTTTATCGTGGTTTATTTATTTAAGTGAATTCTTGATTTTATATACATTTTCATGTGTTTTTATTATTTGTTCACCAGATGGTGCTTGACTAGTAAGACTGTCACATGCAGTTTAGAATCCACTTTTTCTGTATCTTGGTTGTTGTATCTTTCGGCTTTTCCCGGTTAGGGGTCGCCACAGCGGAACTCTGGTCCGCTAATGATTGGCAGTAGATTTTTTACGTGCCGAGTTGCCAGCCCTGATGCACAACCTTCAATGAAGGTACGCCCATTCACGCATGTCTCCAGGCAGAAGACGTTCTAGCTGAGAATCTAACCGGACAGCGTCTTACTGTGAGGCGACAACGCTACCATAGCACCACCACCGCGAATCTCTTTCTGTATCTTGGTAACTAATTGAACTACTGATTTCATTGGTCTATTCAAACAGGAAAAGTTATTTAACTAGGTAACTATGAAGTTTTTGCCCATCTGATGAAGTTCTATCAGATGAAAACGTAAGGGGAAGTGTTTTTATCAGCATTTATGTTATTTGTGGATGTGTGTTCCTTTTGCTGTGTTTGAACATTAAATCACTTGTGTGTTGGAACTGCTGGTTTCCGGTGACTAATTTTGAATTACTAGTTACATTTTGGGCACTTTTACCACATCTTTGCTGTTTACATGCAGTTTGGAACTGGCCAGACCTATTACAAAAAGAGAGGTTAAAAATCCTGTGCCAAGTGGTGAAAGGAAATGCAAAGCTTGCTCACTGTTTCTCCTTTGTAGCAAAGTTTGCTGGCAGCTAGTGGCTGTTGCATTACTATTTTTCACACAAAAAATATTATTTTATGTGAAAAATAAGACTTAAAAGAAATATACCATTACAGCCATTGCTGTCCCCCTTCTTCCTGTGTGGTGTACCTTAGTGAGGTCTTGTTGGGGGAAGAAGTTTCAAGTCTCCGCTTTCTGGTCAGTAAAGGAGAAATATGTGATATTAATGTTATTGCCTTATCCATTTCCCTAAAAAAGACCAAGTATCACTAAATTGAGGGTAAATGGAAACACACGATCATTGTTTATTATTATTATTTTTTTTACTTTGGCTCGTTGTTGCCAAAGAGGTTCCACCATGAAGCATATATTAAATATTAAAACACAAACTCAAACACTAGACACACAGACAATGGTAATAATTAATGAATACAGTTATGTCCATTAAATAGCCTTGTACAGGTGTCCAGTGATTGTGTTTTTAATGTTTAATATTTGTCACCATCTTACACACAAATGGCATTGCTTCAACTGAAAGCATCCTGACCTCACTTCATAGGTGCATAGGTAGGTACTAGGCTATCAGCCCAAGGACCTAAGTAAGCCTAGCCAACAAGGTTCCCTGGCTTATGCCACCTAAGAAAGATAATTTTCTGTGCTCCTGTCGAGCAGAGCCACAGAAGTGATCCCCGGGGTGTATTTCCTATTTCCTATCCACTCATCAAGATTTTTCTTGAAGAGTGCTAATAAGGAACTTTGCTTGACATAGATGGGTAGCTTGTTCCAGAGTATAGGAAGTTTCTAGGACAGGAATCTATCCCTCCAGCATGTCTTGTTTACTGTGGTGACAAGGTTTAGGTCCCTAGAGCGTGTAGCTTGGAGAGATTGGGATTTCTTAAGGTGTAGCATGTCCAACAGCTCTGGGTTTAACATAGTTTTATATGTTAGGCAGAGATCTCCTTGGAGTAGGTGATATGCTACAGAGTAAAGCTGGCGTTTTTTAAGACGGTCAGTGTAGGGCATCTGTTTGAGGCCAGTAATCCTCTTTGTGAGGTACTTCTGTGGCCTTTCCAGCTGCTGCAGATGTCTTGTGAGGTACATTCCAAAAGGGACGTTGTACTTTTTAATGGGTCTAATGAGTGCCGAGTAGAGGGGAACAATTACCTCTTTTTTCCTGGATGAGAACCCTTTTGTGATGAGGTGTGCCACATAGAAGGTTTTCTTAACTACTGTGGTGATGTGATTATCAAAGGAGAGACTACTGTCCACTTGGGTCCCAGGGTCTCTTATCACACATTCGGCGTTAAGTAGACTGACATTTATGTGGTAGTTCATGGGTACAGAGTTTTTACCAAAGGGGATGACACTGCACTTTTTGGCACTGAGCTTGAGGCCATGCCTCTGACACCAGGCATCTGTCTCAGTGAGGCCCTTCTGTAGGATGTCCACATCATTTGGGGACTCGACTATGGCTCCTAGTTTGCAGTCATCTACTAACTTCGAGAGGCCTTCTGTGTTAGCTTGTACTTCAGAGACGTAGATACCAAACAGGAGAGGTCCCAGGACTGAACCCTGTGGTACTCCACTTGTCACTGGTTTGAAATCAGATTTGGAGTCTGCAACTTTTACAGTGTGGGTTCTGTCAGTGAGCCAGTTGGCAACCCATCTTATGATGTAGGGATTTATACCTAGTTTAGTGAGTTTAGCTGTAATTCCAGCTGTCGAAAGCCTTGGCGAGGTCAAGATAGGCTGTGTGAACCACCTTACCCTTGTCTACAGCTTTTGTGACTGCCTCAAAGAAGTCGATCAGGTTCAGAAGACATGACCTGCCTTTCACAAACCCAAACTGGGTGGGGTCCAGAGTTTGGAGGTTACCAATATCTTTGTTTATGAGTTCCATGATGATATGTTCCATGGCCTTGCAGACCAGGCTCGTCAGGCTAATAGGGCGATAGTTCCCAGGATCAGTGGTGGCTCCCCCTTTGTGGAGTGGGATAACTGTTGCTGTATGCCATTCAGTGGGCACAAAGCCTGATGTGAGACTATGATTGAACATGGTGCTTAGGTGGGGAGCCAGTTCCTGGGATGTTGTCCGGTCCCATGGATACTGTGTTTTTGTTTTTTGAGAATGCAGCTTTTACCTTCAAAGATGTGATTACAGGGACTTTGCATTCTTCCTGTATAGATATGGGCCCTTTAGGGGGTGAGAGGGGGGTAAAGTTAGCACTGAACCTATCTGCCAGGATGTTGGCAATATCAGTTGGTTCTGTAATTTTTGTGCCTTTGTGCTGTAACTCAGAGCAGATCTGGGTGTTGCCATTGAGATTCTTCACATAGCTATAGAATGCTTTGTGGTTGCCCTTAAAATCAGTGGTGATTTTGTTTTTGTAGCTAGCTTTGGAGGATCTTATAAAGGGTCTCAGCTTCTTACTGAGGCTGACCAGGGAGCTCCTAAACCCATGGAATTTTACTCTCTTTTGCAACAGTTTCTTCCTTCTGTTGTAGAGTTTGTTTATGGCAGTGGACCACTAGACTGGCTTCCTTTTTTTGGAGGATAGCATCTTGGTTCTGTTTGGGATAGCACAATACATGCACTCGTGTAAGTGATTGTAGAGTGCATTGGTGTAGGATTCAGCAGTCGTAACTGTATTGTCCATCTGCATGGGTGTCAAGAAGTTTGCCACTTCTGTCTTAAGAAGCATGAAGTTGGCTTTGGAGAAATTGTTTACCATGGTTTCCTTAATGGTGGGTGGGGGTGGTATGCGGATACCTAGGGTGATTAACTTATGGTTGGATCTGACCAACGAGGATTTGATTTCAGGTGTGGAACACTGGTCACTCATGTTGGTAATGACAAGGTCTAGGATATTGTTGCCCCTGGTGGGGATGTGGATAAGCTGATCCAGGGCATTGGAATTTATGAATTCCAGAAAGCATTGAGTGAGGGAGTTGGTACATGAGTAGTTTTCCCAGTTAATGGTGGGGTAGTTGAAATCGCCCATTATTAGGGTGTTTGGTTGAACCCTAATATTTTCCAGTATATCAAGAAAAGAGGAGTGGGAATCCTGGGGTATGGTGGGGGATCTATAGCAAGCTACAATTTGGATTGCAGTTTTGCCCAGAGTTGCACTTGGAGAACCTCTGATGCATTATGCTGCGCAACTAGCCTGGAGGTGTGGATATCCTTAATGAATATGGACACACCTCCACCTCTGGTGTTCTGGTCCAGGTTAGATGGCCAAAAAGTGTGGTATGAGTTATAGACTGATAATGCAGGGGTGCTCTCTAGAGCCTTGAACCAGGTCTCTGTCACTGCACAGATATTGATGTTCTCCATTTTAAGGAGTGCCCTGAGTGAGTGCATTTTGAGATTTAGACTTCTAGCATTGAGTAGCATTACCCTCAGTTTTTGCTTGCCTGTTCCTGTTATGGTGGTGGTGAATTTATCATTTGAACCTTGCCTAAAAAAGGCACTATAGGGGCGGCAAGAGCCTCAGCCAGTATCCTGAATCCCAGGGGCGACAGGTGCAGGCCATCTATGGCAAAGCATTGTGGTCTGTCGATCATGTCATCCCAGGCAGACAGATAGTGGATCCCCTTAGAATGACACCAAAAGCTTAGCCAATTGTTAAAGTCAGACATTTTGTCCTTGTACTGTGGGATCACACTGGGTGATGGCAGGATGCTGCTCAGGGCTAGGGTCATACCTGCCTGGGCTACAAGATCAGAGAGCTCTTTCACGTCTCTTTTCATGTAGCCAGGGAGGTACGTCTCAGATCGTTCACACCAACATGGGCAATGACAGAGTCATATTTGTACTTGTTGTATAGAGACCTGAGTGTGTAGGTTATGTGGCGGATCCTGGCACCTGACAGGCAGCTGACAGTAACCTTCGCCTTGTTTAGCCTGGTGAGTGGGAAATCAGTGTGCCTGACTATAGAGTCACCTATGACTAGTGTGTTGGGTACGTTGGTTTGCCTCATGGGCTGTGGTTTATTGGCACACTGAGTCTGTGGGCTATGTGTCATTTGGGTTGTGTTGGGAGGCTGGAGGTTGCTTGCATTTCTGCTTTGGAGGTCTCTGTTGCTTGAGCAGATTTTTATTGAGAACCTCTGTGAATGTTTTTGTGTTTCTATGTGTGGATTTTGGTGGTGTAGGTTTAGTGGGACTATGTGATGAGTGTGTTGTGGTGTAAGTGTTTACCTTTTCCTCTTGACTGTCAAGTTCTGTCTTGGTTGGAAAGAGCTTTACCTCCAATTTGGCTAGATAAGTGCATCTCTCACAAGTTGTGGTGTTGGGTGGTAGGAGGAGAGGGTTGTCTGTGTACATGAGGCAATTGCTACGTTGCCTCAAGATGCCCAGATTCATCAGATAGACAGGAGAGAACACTGGTAGCTGACCCTTGGACATGCCTGAATAAAAAACTACTTTCCTCTAGACAAGTGAGGAAAGTGAGTATAAGAACTGTTTTTCTCTAAGCAAGTGAGGAAAGTAAGTACAAAAACTGTTTTCTTCTAGGTAAAGAGGAAGGTTGAGTGCT